>NW_026090320.1:0-17757 GCF_024586455.1 Bactrocera neohumeralis
ATAGATACCGTCAGTCCTGGACGGCATGCACGATTCATACTGCACGCTAAGGGTACACCTCTTTCGGGACCACGCCCAGTATGGATGATCATACCATGCTGAACTTGCGTAACAGTACACCTACGTACTAAACCCTAACTCCGACTGCATTTCACTGATCCTACGGGACTGCCGTTAAGCATTTCTTCGCAGGACCAGGCTCAGCCAAAATTGGCTCTTCGTGGGCACCTTTCTGGACTACTCTTCTCTAACGCTTCTGCTATCGCTACTTCGTTGCCTTTCCTTTTTTCTTAGTTCTTGCATCGCAATTGCGGACCAATTCTTCACTTTATTCCACACAATTTTGCATTTTATCATGTGGTGCACGATATTCTCTGGGGTCACACGTTCGTTGATAATACTTTCTATGTCTTTTCTTTCTGCTTCGAATTTCGGGCAGTAAAAGAAAATATGCTGTGCGTTTTCGCTGCCATTTCCGCAGAATGAACATTCTGTTCCGTTATCGTGGCCGTATTTGTACAGGTACTCTCGAAAGCATCCGTGTCCGGTCAGGAATTGCGTCAGGTAGTAATCAGAATCGCCATTCTTCCTCTCCACCCATGTTTTCACATTTCTGATTAGCTTGTATGTCCACCTTCCATTGTCTGCTATGTCCCAGCGCCTCTGCCACTCACATAAACTTTCCTCCCTTTCTTTATTTCGCTCCGCTGTTGTAAGACGCCTCCTAACGCTTCTTGATTTTTCGTAGACTCTTTTGAGCTCTAACGCCATTATGTCCGGCGGTATGATACCCGCTATGACCCCGGCCGCCTCGTGTGACACCGTGCGAAATCCACAAATAACTCTTATTGCATTTAGCCGAGTCAGAGTTCTTGCTTTCTTCGCGTATGTCTTATTATACATTGCTGGTCCCCATATTGGCGCCGCATACATTAGCACCGATTGACTCACTTTAGCCAAGAGTGCTCGCTTGCCCTGGCTTGGTCCTCCAATATTAGCCATCATCCTGGATAGGGCCACCGTTATTCGCGTCGCTTTTGCACATGACTTTTCAATGTGCGTGTAATAATTAAGCCGCGTGTCTATTTCAACGCCTAGGTATTTTAACGACTGCTGAGTCGTTATGCTATGGCCATCAATATTAAAAGTAGCATTTTCTATTTTTTTTCTGCCGGTAATTAGCACTGCTTCCGTTTTTTGGGCTGCTAATTGAAGCTTTTTTGCCGTGAGCCAGCTCTTTATTCTTGAAGCGGTGTCTTCACATAAACTTTCTACTTGACTGATTTCTTTTCCTACCACCGTTACCGCAATGTCATCGGCGTACCCGATGATTTGGACCCCTCTTTCTAATGGTAGTCGAAGTACTCCGTCATATAACACGTTCCACAGCAGTGGACCTAGCACTGAGCCTTGTGGTACCCCTCCCGTCACCCTGTACTGTTTTGGTCCCTCATCGGTATCATAGAGTAGCAGCCTATTCGACAGGTATTTGGAGATAATTCTCAACAGATACTTCGGTGTTCCTTTGTCTTCCAGAGCGCTCATTATGTATGGCCAATACGCAGAATTGAACGCATTTTTAACGTCAAACGTTACGACTGCACAGTATTCTTTCGTACCATACATCCACCTCGTTCCTTCGATGGCCTTGCTTGCCACATTTGTCACTTTTGTGATCGCATCGATAGTTGACTTGTGCTTACGAAAACCAAATTGGTTTTCGGCGAGTCCTGGATATTCTTGCTCCAGATGCTTCTCCAGACGTACGCATATTATTCTCTCCAAAATTTTTCCAAGCGTGTCTAGCATGCAGAGAGGGCGGTATGAGCTTGGTTCTCCAGCCGGTTTGTTCGGTTTCTGCAAAAGTACTAAGCGCTGTTTCTTCCAAATTTTTGGAAAGACACCTTCTTGCAAACAGCGGGTAAAGAGCTGTGAAAAGGGAACCGCTTTGTGTGCAATAGCCGTTTTAAGGGCCTTGTTGGGGATTCCATCTAGACCCGGTGTTTGTTTAGACCCGGTGTTTTGGTATTTCCAAACCTTTTGGCTGCTTCAATCACTTCATCGTCGGTGACCGATGGTGCATCTATTACCGTAGATAAATTTGCTAATACAGGCCCTTCGTTCCTCTGCGTAGGGAAAAGCGTTTCCACGATGTTTTTCAATAGGGTGGGACAGGTTGGTGTTCTCCCTTTGTTTCCTTTGAGTTTTGACATCACTATTTTGTACGCATCGCCCCATGGATTCTCATCGGCATCTTCGCAGAGCTCTTTGAAACAGGAGAGTTTGCTTCTTTTGATTGCTTTCTTGAGCTCACGGCGTTTCCTTTTAAATCTTTCGCGCAGGTTTTCGTATTCTGGCCCACTTCGTCTTCTCTGGCAAGAACGCCTGGCTTTGTTGCAATCAGTTCTCAGGCTGTCGATTGTACTATTCCACCAGTATGCAGGCTGTCTGTAAGCGTTAGCGCCTTGTTTTTTCCTGCACATTGCAGCGTCACATGCTTTGCTGACATGCCTCACCAATATCTCCGCCTGTCGTTCTGTATCTTCTACATTTGCGATGTTGTCATCTAGCATAAGCCGAAAGAGATTTTCGTCGAACGTTTCTGCTTTCCATCCTTTTGTCTGTACCATCTTTGCGTGCGTGTATATTCCACTCCTGGATTTTCCGATCTCCATTATGATAGCTAGGTGGTCACTATGTGTATAGAGGTCCGACACTTCCCAGCATGTTGATCGTACCAACGGGCTACTAACAAACGTGATGTCAATCACGGATCCACGGCCATTTTTTTCGAAAGTGTTCCTATTTCCAGTATTTAATAGCACCACTTCGAGCGATGAGAATGCCTTGAGAAGAGCGTCTCCTCGTTTGTTCGTACTGACACTTCCCCAGTCCACAGCCCATGCGTTAAAATCACCTGCTACCACGTTATTCGTAGTTGTTAGGATTTCCTGTACCAGATCATCCAAAATCCTCTCAAACGCGCCTTGCGGGACACTCGGTGGTATATAGCAGCTATAAAAGTTGATTCCACAGATCCTGGCCCGTGTGAAGTAGGGCTTTCCTAGTAGTGGTTTTTCCTGGAAAGCTTTACCTCCACATGCCCATATGGCGGCTTTGCGAGTGGTGTCTGAAGCCCATGTGGCGTTGTCTATGTTTTTGTACTGCTCGCACAGTATTGCCACGTCCACCTTCTCCTCAAAGACGGTTTGCTTAAGCAAATCTTGCGCCGCTTCACAATGATTCAGGTTTAGCTGGATAACTTTCATTTGTTGAATTTTTTATATGCTTCCTGATATAGAGGGCATCTTTTACTACCTATTTGGTGGTTTGAATTTTCCCTTCCCTTGCTCTTGCAAGCACCACAAGAGGGAGCCTTGTCGCACGTCTGTGCGAAGTGCCCTTTTTCGCCACATCTTAGACAACACTTGCTCCTGTCGTCCGAATTTTTACATGCTGCTGCCAGATGCCCATATTCCAAGCACCTGAAACACCTTTTTAAATTGGGTTTCTCTCTTAACCTGCAGACTACCCAGCCTATCCTAATTTTTCGCTCATCTAGCAGAATCCTTGCTTCCAGCGCAGGGAGGCTTACTACCGCTACCTGTGTACCCGCATATGCCGCCCTGAGGTTTTTTATCGCACTCACATCAAAGTTTTTTAGTTTTTCCACCTGCTTCCGTATAGCTTCCGAAATGTCCTCCTTGGTTGTGATTTCGTCCAGGTCCCGAATCTCCACTATGACTTCGTGGGTAAGCGCTTTGATTTGTGCCTGGTCTCCCAGTAGTTTGCTTATTTCGCCCCTTAGTTCGCTCGTACTTTCCATTTGGGTTTCTTTCAGTTCCAGCAATATTTCACCTTTGGCTGTCTTCCGAATACGCGATACATTTTCGCCGAGTTTCTGCAGATTTTCTTCTTTTCTCACCTTCATAAGGATGTCTCTATAGGACATATCTCCAGAGCGCGCTATGACTATAGCATCGGGCCGTGGGGGCTTTCGGTCAATTTTTTTGTGGCTTTGTGGCTTGCGCTTGACGCTTACCCAGCCGTCATCTTTTTTCCCCTCTTTTTTGGATTTATCAGGGCTATTTCCCGATATCTCTTTGCTTCGCTCCGCGTGCTGGTTTTTCGGTGCCTCTTCATGCGCCGTTTTATTCCTTTTAGGCGGTGTTTTCCGTTTGGGCTGATTTTCCTCGCGCGGCCTCTTTGGTGTTGCTTCCGTGTTTGTGGTTCTGAGCTGTACCTTCCGTCTTACTTCTATTATTTTTGTGTGCTCCTCCAGGGCTTTTGAATATAGCTTTGCTATAGAACTAAGGATGTCTCTCATATTGTTATTTATAGACCGCTGCGGCGGATGCATTGCTTCAGTCAGTCTTTTTATGGCACTTCCTAGTTCAGAGAAGTAGTCCCCGGGATGTTGTGCTACTTTGGCTTGAGGTGTACTATCTTCTAGCATCGGTGGTGAGGACCTCGCTCGCACCGGTTTACTGATTGTGGGCGTCTGATTTGGCGAGCGGGCTATCCTCGATACACGTTTGAATGGATCTACTTCCGTATTTGGGGTCCTCACAGTCAGATCCGCCTCTGATCTCGAATTTTCAGCACGGCTACTCATTAAAATTCCGCCTTCATTGTATATGTTGTTTGTATTGTTTCTCGAATTGTTTTCCATTTACTTCTTTTATACAGCGCATCGTGTGTAGGGGTGGGCCGAAATAGACTGGAACGGGTATACCCTCGGGGACAATGCCCCTACCCCAGTTCCCTGAGGCCAGTCCTTCGCTTTGCCGGTCCCGGAAAACACGTACGGACCGGCGCTCACCCGGGGCAACATAGGCTACTACTCCTATGCCCAATGCACACTTCCTGACCAAGGACCGAAGTGGCTGTTTACTGACACACGCCGCAGCTGATACCTCGGCAGAGTCAAGCTCACATCACCCCCTCCCTTTCGTCAGCGGAGAAGTCGCTGGCGAAGAGTTCAAGGGACTCCCAGTATGCTGCGTCGTGTACCGGTCAGGTAGATTTAATCAGCCGCACCTAACATGGTGAACAGACGCTGACCAGGAAGCCGCCCATTATGGATCCGTCGCGCCTGGATTTTTTTATTACACAACATGCCCTTGCATGTTGCGGGAGACACATATTTCAAAGGGGCGGTGTCGATTCGCCCACTGTCACAGGAGTTTCAACGGTCTTGCTGGCTTTTATACCGCAACCTCCACTCCCGCCGCTTCTCGTCGGGGATTGCTTATTCGCTTAAACTTATTTCGCAACTAACCTGCTACTACAGGCCGTCCGGCTATCCGCGACCTGCCGACCCCCCCGGTCGCTTAAAGCTCAGCGACGGTGACTATTCCCCTTGGAAATTTAAAGTCCCACCGGTTCTACAAAGAGAACAATTGCCTAAATAGCATAAGCACCACAAGTAAATATGGCAGCCAAAGTGGCGAAGAAAAAATGTAATAAATCTTACAACAAAAACATTTTTATTCATAAACGCAGGCGCAAATTCCGCAAGCAACCTCGCTTCATTCATAAAAACAGCCGCCGTAACATCTCCCCGAGCATGCACGATGGCAAAAGCTAAAAATCATAAATTGAACAACTTTCTGATGATTCTTCACAGAAAGAAGTGACAAAAGTGGCAACATAGCCGTTGTCGATTTAAAATATTTGTCTAAAATATTTTTCCGAGACTCGCAAAAATCTGCGTCGATATGTATGCAAGCTCATACAAAAACATACATATTTACGCTAGCTTGTTGGCGACGCTGTTCGAGCAGCAAGGGAAGCGGTAACAATCGGCGATCGTTTGTTAGTTTCTTTCGGCACAGCTCGGATTTTCTACCAACAACACAATGTTGTGGCGCTTTACCGTCGCGTCAGTGTTTCGACACATTGAAGTGCTGAACACATTGAGCGCGACAGGCTACAAAGGAATAGTAGAATACCCACGTTCTTAGGGATACAGTTATTGAGCCAGCTGCACAACTACATAACTGTGTCCATAAGAACGTGTGTATTCTAATATTTGACAGATGTCAACAGTCGAACAGCTCATTCAGCTCTCAAGCTGCCGTTAAACCTTCAAATTAATGAAACTCCAACTTGCTTCCTTTCGAGGAATTCTGCGATGGCCAAAGTGCTGCAGCAAACAAGATTGATCATTTGGGATGAATGTACGATGGCACACAAAAAATCTTTGGAGGCATGAGATCGCTCGATGCAAGATTTACGAAATAACAAAAACCGGTTTGGTGGTGCAATGATACTATTGGCATTCATTTCGACAAATATTGTCAGTTGTTCCACGCTCAACGCCAGCTGATGAACTGAATGCCTGTTTGAAGTCGACCATTTTATGGAAATACATAAAAACACTTAAATTAAGTATAAACATGAGAGTCGAATTGCAGGAAGAGCAGTCTGGAGAAGTGTTTTCCAAACAACTGCTCGATATTGGTAATGGTATTATTGATGTTGATACATCATCTGGATACATTACATTCCCTACCAATTTTTGTAACTTTTGTGAATCAAAGACCGAACCCATGGAGATGATTTTCCCAAACATTGCTCAAAATTACGTAAATCACATTTGGTTAAGCGAACGTGTTATATTGGCCGCAAAAAATGTTGATGTGAATGAAATGAAATTTCATATTCAAGAGAAAATAGTTGGCGAATTGAAGAATTACAAATCAGTTGATTCCATTACTAATGAAGATAAAGTTGTCAATTATCCAACAGAATTTTTCAATTCGCTGGAATTGCCCGGCTTACCACCTTTTAATCTGAAATTAAAAATCGGATCAGTAATTATTATGTTACGGAACATAAACCCGCCACGTCTGTGTAATGGTACCCGACTCGGGGTGTTGAAATTATTGAACAACGTCATGGAAGCCACAATTTTGAAAGGGAAGTACAAAGGCGAAGATGTTTTAATCTCACGCATCCCTATGATATCGAACGACATACCATTCAGCTTTAAACGTTTACAGTTTCCAGTGCGGCTTGCATTTGCAATGTTAATAAATAAATCGCATCGGGAGTCGCTAAGTGTATATGGCATCAACCTAGAAAATCCATGTTTTGCACATGGCCAATCATATGTCGCCTGTTCCCGTGACGGAAAACCATCAACATTATTTATTTATGCTCCAGAACATAAAACAAAAAAAAGGTGCGTGGAGTTCCTACGCGCGGATGAAGTTATACTTCTTAGTGATATTCCAAGAAATGCGTATCATTTTGTATGAAAGAAAACCAGAAAACTTAAACTCACATTTTATAAATTTATTATAATTTATTATATCCCCGAGGATGCCTTTGCCAACAAGTCGTCTTTTTGCGACGATCGCAAAAGCTAAAAATCATAAATTGCACAACTTTCTGGTGCTTCTCGCAAAAATCTGCGTCGATATGTATTCACGATCATACGTATACATACATACATATTTACACATGTTTGTAGGCGAAGCTTCTACAGCGGCAAGGGGTGACAATCGGCGGCCATTACTTTAGTCTTAAATTTTCAACGGCCAACGCAGAGCATTTCAACCAAAAGGAATTTATTCATTAAAATCACCACTCAGAAGTCGTTTTATCCGTTGTAGCGAACGATTTCCGAAGAAACATCATTTCTAATACGCCAAAAAACAAAATTAGAAATGAACTTCTTAAACCTCACGCTGTCAGATAAAACGATATACCTCGTCATCGCGGGTCGTTTTCCAAAAAATGTAGATGAAGACAAACTACAGAAATAATCCTGTAAAGTATAGCCTTAATTTTTCAACGGCCAACACAGGGTATTTCAACAAAAGAGGTCACATAAAATAGTTGAGAATTTGCAGAAATGAAAGACGAAGGAAAGAAAAAGCAGTATAACTTCAATAATGAACAAGCACACAAACATACATATGCGCAGCAGCAGCAAAGAAAGAGGTAACAATCGGCGATCCATTGTATATTTCTTTCATGCATAACCAAATCATAATTAGGACAACGCAATTCAAGAGTCAATGGTGGTCTAGGTGGTAAGCGCTTCATAAGTTACGACGAGCACCTAGGAAGTGCGTAGGTTCGAATCCCAACAGAATTTGTTTTAATTGATATTTTATAATAATTCATTTTAAATATATAAAAGATTTACCTAAACATTATGATGATATTTTCATGATTCGTACGCAATGTACGAATGTAAGCAATTTCGTTTTGCCGTCGGCATTTCAATTTCTCATGCTTCAATTTTTGCTTTCAACCAAGAAATCGCTTGTATGTAGGTATGTACATATGTGCAATATATGCCTTTGCGTTTTGCCGTCGGCATTTCCATATTGACATGCAAAAGTAATTATGTATTTCATTGTTTCGTTTTGGCCCAATTTTGTATATTAAGACAAGTGTCAATAATTGCGCCAAAATCAAATATATTATATATTCATATGTAAACATGTTTTAAACTTTACATAAAATTGAAGTGTCAATAATTGCTCCAATTTTCATAAAGTTGGAAACTTTGCGCGAATAAGACGTGTGCGGGTTAAGTCGTGAATTTTACTTATATTAATTAATTTGAAAGTGCCGAAAAGTGCGAAACAAATTTCAATAAATTTAAGTAAATTTTGTATTTTCATTTATATTTAATTGTAAATAAATTTTTTAAAAATTATTTGCCCTAGTTGTCCATTTTTTTATTTTCTCATACATTTCAGCCGATTTTTATATAGAAATTTGACCGGCGTAGAAGCAAAATGCGAAACAATCATACATACATATATTATGTCGTTTGCACATTTGTCTGTATGTTTGCGAAAGCAAATGTTTTACAAAAGCATATTTCTATACTTATACAAAATTATTAGAACCATCGTATCCCTGCCAACCATGAGCGAGTAAAAAACCAGATAATCAGTTGGTAAGAAAGTGGGTAATCCATAGGGTAATCATGTGTACTTTAACATAGGCCGAGCGACAATTTTACCCAGTCACGTACGTATACATGTGATCATACATCTTTGCTGCGCTCATTCAGCAGTGTCATATAAAAAGTATATCTGTCCTGCTCTAATATCCCCAATCGACGGCTGATGCAGGGTTGCATTTTCTCTTTTTAAATAGCTGATGCAGGGTTGCATTTTAAACAGCTGATGCAGGGTTGCATTTTTTGATTCCTACTTTTAAAATTTCTTAAAATTTCAAACTAAACTTTTTAATTTTCAAAATTTTTATTTCATTTTATTTTTTATATGTTTACAAAAAATTTATTACAATTTATATAAACAAAAATATATTTAATTTAAAAAATAATATCTGAAAAAATATTAAATAAAGAAAAGAATTTTTAAAACCTGAAAATAAAAGAGTGGAAAAATATTATAAAAGACAAATACCTGAAAATAAAATAAAGATTATTAGTACCTGAAAATAAATAATAATTACATTGAAGAACGATTAATTGTATAAAATGATGATAATATCTGAAAAAAAGATTAATATTATCTGAAAGAATAAAATATTTTAAATACAAATAGAATTTACTCTGAAAGCCAAGATTAATTAAATAAAAATCATAATAATATCTGAAATAAAAGAATAATATTATCTGATTATTTAAAATATAAGGCAAACATTTGTTTTCACATATTATATTGGATTGTGCAGGCCGCCTTAAACGCATAAAATACATACTTATGTACAAATGTAATTATTTTTGCGTATTATGTTGAACTGCGCAATCCAATTTCAAACAACACACACTTTTTCTCACATACTTACTTAACAATTTAAATTTGCTGCTTCTGATGATATTGCTGCAGCTGCTAATTCCAATGCTATAAAAACAAATGAAGTAATTATTTGCAAATTATTTAAAAAAATCATTCACTTACCTTCTTGTTGTACGAGCCTCCTTTACGATAGTACGATCACGAATGACATGCGTCTTTCAATCGTTTTTTTATTACCCTTTTTGGGATTTTCTTTTGTCACTATTGACAATAATGTTTTCTCCTTCGCACTCATTCAAATAAATCAACATTTAGGTAAACAAAAAATAGCCCGAAAATGTGCGTTGGTGTTAGTGTATAGAGAAAAAATGTGTAGTTGTATTGGAATATTTGTCTCAAGCGGGTAGCCGTGGTTGGCAAGGATGTTTCTTATGTACATGCAAAACCAAACCATACTTAAGTCAGCGCAACCTAAGTGTCAATGGTGGTGTTGGTGGTAAGCGCTTGGAAAGTCAAGATGATACCACAGGCCTCAGGTTCGAATCTCGACAGAATACATTTTTAATTTTTTTGCTTTTAACATCGTATACTATACAAATAAATATTTTTCTTACTAATAGAAATTAAATTTATCACAGCAATATTATGTATATGTATATTATGTATATTGCTGTGATAAATTTAATTTCTATTAGTAAGAAAAATATTTATTTGTATAGTATACGAATATTATGTATATGTATATTATGTATATTGCTGTGATAAATTTAATTTCTATTAGTAAGAAAAATATTTATTTGTATAGTATACGATGTTAAAAGGCATACATCTTCTATCCTATCTTGTGTATCTGCACATGCTCATATGAGTGTACATATGTATACGCATGTGCGCGTTCAGAAATTGAAATCGTATTTTCATCACTTATCAATATACTTATTAATGTGCGCGCATTGACTTGCATGTTCACACATTCATACATACTTATATCTACATATATTTGCATACATTGCCAAACAAATAATGAACAAGCATACAAACATACATATGCGTACACATCTATATATATAAAAATGAATGTCATTTTTCGTTGTGACTTTATAACTCAAGAACGGGCTCACCTATCCAAACCCAATTTTTAGGCTTTGTTTGGATTATTCAGTAGATGGTTAATGTTTTGAAATTTTAAGAATCTGATATCAGAGTCTCGAGAAATAGGAAAATTTCACCACACATATCTTACATTTTTTTTATTTAACTCGTACCTACTTGGAAAGCTGAAAAGCGCTCAATGTATGGTGAAATTATTTTTAAAAACACACCAAAAACCCATTTGTTTGGTCAGATTCATCCCACTTAGCCAGCGGATTATACGTTTTCATATTAACATACATACATCAATAATAGTTTAATCATTTACTAAACGATTTGTTACCTACTTAGCTACGCTCTTTCGCTCTCAAAATTTATGAACTTTCGTCTTAACTAGCATACTTATTATTCCCACCTACAAACTTTCTTGCATTAAATTTATATCAACATGTAGGTATGTATGTAGCAGGCAGATCGACAAACAAAGTAGGCTTTGAAAAGACATCGAACTATATTACGGTGCATTTATTTTGCATAGAGAAATACATGAATATTTTGTTTTTTGTAGGTATATAGAGCTTTAACCCTTAGCATTAAGAAAATTCAAATTAGGAGAATATATGACATTAGTTATTAAATTTTTTTTTTAATAATTACACTGTCCAACAAATGAAGACTTTTTGAATGGAACAGAATAGCGACCCCTTAATTCTGAAAGGGTATGTTGAGTAGATCATTTTTGTAGCACAAACTTATGGTCCAGCACGTCTGAGTTTGTTTTTTACAGTGGGTCAAAGTTTTCATTTCTTGGTCGAAGGGAGCATTATACTATATGAAAACAAGTAAGGAAGGGCTAAGTTCGGGTGTCACCGAACATTTTATACTCTCGCATGATAAAGTGATAATCGAGATTTCATTATACGTCATTTACATATTTTTCAAATACCGTATTTTTGTAAAGTTTTATTCCGCTATCATCATTGGTTCCTAATGTACTATATATTATACAGAGAAGGCATCAGATGGAATTCAAAATAGCGTTATATTAGAAGAAGGCGTGGTTGTGAACCGATTTCACCCATATTTCGTACATGTCATCAGGGTGTTAAGAAAATATTATATACCGAATTTCATTGAAATCGGTAGAGTAGTTCCTTAGATATGGTTTTTGGTCCATAAGTGGGCGAGGCCACGCCCATTTTAAATTTAAAAAAAAATCCTGGATGCAGCTTCCTTCTGCAATTTCTTCCGTAAAATTTAGTGTTTCTGACGTTTTTTGTTAGTCGGTTAACGCACTTTTAGTGATTTTCAACATAACTTTTGTATGGGAGGTGGGCGTGGTTATTATCCGATTTCTTCCATTTTCGAACTGTATATGGAAATGCCTGAATAAAACGACTCTGTAGAGTTTGGTTGACATAGCTATAGTAGTTTCTGAGATACGTACAAAAAACTTAGTAGGGGGCGGGGCCACGCCCACTTTTCCAAAAAATTACGTCCAAATATGCCCCTCCCTAATGCGATTCCTTGTGCCAAATTTGACTTTAATATCTTTATTTATGGGTTAGTTATGACACTTTATAGGTTTTCGGTTTCCGCCATTTTGTGGGCGTGGCAGTTGGCCGATTTTGCCCATCTTCGAACTTAACCTTCTTATGGAGCCAAGGAATACGTGTACCAAGTTTCATCATGATATCTCAATTTTTACTCAAGTTACAGCTTGCACGGACGGACGGACAGACGGACGGACAGACGGACGGACGGACAGACAGACATCCGGATTTCGACTCTACTCGTCGCCCTGATCACTTTGGTATACATAACCCTATATCTGACTCTTTTAGTTTTAGGACTTACAAACAACCGTTATGTGAACAAAACTATAATACTCTCTTTGGCAACTTTGTTGCGAGAGTATAAAAATGTTGTAAGTTAATGTCTGAGAGAATTCTTATGGTCAGAGTTGTATTGTGGAATTGTATGAGGATTATTTTTGTGGAAGATCTTAACCCTCTAACTGGTTTCTTTATGGGTCAATTTGACCCTTTTTTCGAGAAAATCAAAAAATATCCTTTAAAAAAGGACATTTAAATATTAAAATATTCTACGAAAATGTTTGGCGGAAAATTTCAGTGGGAGTCACCAAAGACACCATTGTTGTAAATAAAGCTCTTTACGATTGATAAAAAAATTATAATTTTGTTTTAATGGTGGTTTATTATAGTATGTACATATTTATTTTTTTGCTTCAGCAATAGTAGGAAAATGGATTAAAGATTAAACTTAATATGCTTTCCTGTATTTAGCTTGACGTGAATGTTCCGATGTGTCAAGGTTTCTGTACAAGCCCCATACGTATTCAGCAAGCATTACACTTTGGGATTTCCTTTGAATCTTTCTTCCAATACCTTTATATCCTGATGAAACCTTTCACCGTGTTCATCTGAAACCGCTCCAAGGTTTTCTTTAAAAAAATTGAGATGAGAGTGCAGAAAATGCAGCTTTAGTGACATCTTAACGCCAATATTGTTAAAACCGATTAGCATGCTTTCAATATTTTCTGCATAGTTTTGTGCTTTTGAGTTTCCAAGGAATTCTGATATAACCAGCGGCATAAAGTCAAATGCTGTCTTTTGCATATACGACAGATGACCATAAAATTCTTCATCTTGTAATAATTTTCTGATAACGGGTCCAACGAGGTCCTAGAAAAGGTAGTTTACATTAAATGAAATAAATTATTTCTTAAAACCGTATTTTACCTTCTTTTAATTTTGCTGCAGATTGCAGATTGTTTGAATGCGTTTGAAAGCATATCCTTGTGTATTTAAGCTTTTAATAAAATTTTTCACCACGCCCAACTTAATATTCAGCGGTGGAATTATGACCTTATCTTTTAAGACAAGAGATTCATGGATTACATTTAAGTCACCAATAATATTTTCTTTACGTTCTTCGAAATATTTAATATGATAATGGCTGCTGGTAGCACGTGAATCCCATTTACAAAGAAAGCACATATATTTTGTGTATCCTGTTTGCATTCCAGTCAATATTGCTATCATTTTGAAGTCTGCGCCTACTTCCCATTTATATTTATAGTATTCAATTTTATTTAAGAGATTTAAAATATTTGCGTATGTTTCCTCCTTTTTGGTGGAATACGCAACCGGTATTGATGGATGCTGATTTCCATTGTGCAGTAAAACTTTTTTTAAGCTGTGTTTTGAACTATCTATAAATAGTCGCCAAGCAGAACAGTCCAGTGGAAGCTTTAGATATTTGAGGCACCGGAACACCTTCACAGCGCACTTGTGGTAAAATGACATTATTTGTTGCTTCGTATGTCATTATCGCGTAGTGCCTTTGGCTTCTACCAAATTTGTAATTTACGCAGAAATAGCATGTATCTGATTTGTGATTTTAAGGTTCAATCCATACAATAGGCGCAGAAAATGACAGCGCCTTAGTACCGCCTTTGTACCAGGTCAAAAGACCTCTTTGGCAAGTAGTACATACAGGTTTTAGTATCCAAACTTCACATAAACATCGTATTCCAAAGAAAAGAAAATATGGTTCTTCAATTGTAGGGAATATCTTTCTTCTGCTTTGAAGGTGCGTAAAATGTCCACAAATAAAACAAAATCAATTTCTTAATTTGCAAACACAATCCGCCATGCTTATTTAAGCTTTAATTGTTTTTTTTATATTAATTTTAGTAAAAATCACACCCGATATGTACTGCTTAGTAAGTCAATTATGCTTAATTTTATCACACCCAATTTGTAAGTCACAGCTGACTAGACGCGAGAACTCAGTGTTCGGCCCGGCCGAACTTGACGACGTTTTCACCTACTTTGTATATATTGGCGTGCAATTTTTTTATCAATCGTAAAGAGCTTTATTTACAACAATGGTGTCTTTGGTGACCCCCACTGAAATTTTCCGCCAAACATTTTCGTAGAATATATAAATCCTTAAATGTCCTTTTTTAAAGGATATTTTTTGATTTTCTCGAAATAAGGGTCAAATTGACCCATAAAGAAATCAGTTAGAGGGTTAAGATCTTCCACAAAAATAATCCTCATACAATTCCACGATACAACTCTGACCATAAGAATTCTCTCAGACATTAACTTACAAAATTTTTTTCATATAGTATAATGCTCCCTTCGATCAAAAAATGAAAACTTTGACCCACTGTAAAAAAAAACTCAGACGTGCTGGACCATAAGTTTGTTCTACAAAAATGATCTACTCAACATACCCTTTCAGAATTATAGGGTCGCTATTCTGTTCCAAAAATGCTGTTGAACAGTGTTATTGAAGTTTGTGTGAATTTGTGAAAAAAATAAATATAGCGCAAAGCGAATTTCCGAGCAAAACACGGTAAGTTTTGAACTGTTGAAGTGAATTACACGAATGTATGTGTTTCCTGATTTGAAAAAAACATATGGTGTACCACTATTAAAGTAGGCTTTTTTCAATTTAATTTATTCTTTTTTAATTGAAAGAAAAATGCCACGACCCACACGAGGAAATATAGATCGGCGAACGCTACGGCATTACAAAGGCGATCACAGACTCCAGATGAACGAGCACAAGCTAATGCATCGCAACGTGAACGTAATGCACGAATAGATCTGTAACAGTCAGATTAATTACAGTATGTACGGATATATTGGAATAATGGACGCAATATGTCCACATTGTGATGCGGCTAAATTTCCAGGTGAAACGCCCGGCATGTGTTGTGCTAATGGCAAAGTGAGATTACCACCATTAGAAACTCCACCCGAACCATTGTCTTCATTAATTTTGGGACTTCTGAAAATTCGAAGCTCTTTTTGAGTCATATTCAACAATACAATTCGGTATTTCAAATGACTTCTTTTGGTGCTACTAACATTATTAGAGATAATTTTATGCCGACGTTTAAGGTAAATACTTAAACAGGATTGTCCCAATCAATCTGAATCATAAAAGTATTCTATAGTTTTAAAAATTATTATGCAACATATACCTAAAATTGCATACATGTTGCAGATTCAGGGCCAAATTTATCATCAAGCTGGTTCGTTATTGCCATACCCCGACGCTGATTATCAATTTTTGCAAATTTATTTTATTGGTGATGAAAATCGTGAATTTGGATCAACGCTCTGCAATTACTTTGAATACAAGATGAGAAATTATTTGTGTGCTACAAAGGTTTTTCCATCAGCATAAAGCATTAGTTCAATTGTTCAAAATTGCTCTCGATCGTATGCCCTCTGATCATCACAAAATCGTAATAAGGGCTGATAGAACACCTTTTGGAGAGCATGAAAGGCGATTCAATGCATCGACAATTGATGAGGTTGTAATTGTAATTCGTGGTGATCAGTTTCAATCGCGTGATATTACACAGTACTTTCAATAAATCGTAGAAATACAAAAATACCAATTGCAATACGCCAAATATTTATGTTTTTATTAATGATTAACGTTAGAAATTTGTACTTCATCGTAGAAATTACCAATTGCAACGTGTTTTGGAACTTCATCGTAGTTATGACGCATTACAATACCCAATATTGCATTGGAAAGGTGACGATGGCTATAATATAAATATACCAATGATTGATCCACGAACAGGTAAATAATATTTTCAGTGTGTTGACATTTCATCATTTGTAGAAATTTCTTAAGTCACATTTTCCACTTATTTTAAGGTCTACATGTACAAAAAAAGTTAGTGCCATGAATTTTTATCGATTGATGGTTCGTCCACAAGAACAAAACTATATCTTGAGATGTCGTAAACTATATCATCAGTACATCGTTGATATGTACGTCAAAATAGAAACAGAACGTCTTAATTTTATTCGTTTCAACCAAGCAAAATTAAGGTCTGAACAATATATTCATTTGCAAGATGCGATAGCGAATGATGCTAATATTAATGACATCGGACGTTTAACTATATTGCCATCTTCGTATATTGGTAGCCCACGGAATATGAACGAATATGCACAAGACGCAATGTGTTATGTAAGAAAATACGGTCGACCGGATCTGTTCATTAAATTTACATGTAATCCGCAGTGGGATGACATCAAAAACAATTTATTTGCAGGACAGTCGACAACCGATCGTCATGACATTACTGCGCGTGTTTTTCGGCAAAAATGTAAAGCAATTACGGATTTAATTGCGATATTATATGTATTTGGGGAGGTGCGTTGCCATATGTACTCCATTGATTGGCAGAAAAGGGGATTGGCGCACGCACATATACTAATTTGGCTGGTACATAAAGTAACTCCGGATCAAATCGATAACCTTATATCAGCTGAAATTCCTAATCACACTGCTGATCCTGAGTTATTTCAAGTTGTCGTTAAAAACATGATACATGGACCGTGCGGTGAACTAAATATGAATTCACCATGTATGATTGATGAAAAGTGTTCGAAACGATACCCAAGGCAATTTACTTCAGGCACAATAACGGGCAATGACGGATATCCGTTGTATCGACGTAGATCACCTAATGATAATGGCAAAACGGCAACCATTAGAATGCATAACCAGGAAGTTGAAGTTGATAATCGTTGGGTGGTTCCGTATTGTCCATTATTATCGAAAATATTCAACGCTCATATAAATGTGGAATATTGTAATTCTGTCAAATCCATTAAAGATATTTGCTAGTATGATATGTAAATAAAGGGAGCGATATGGCTATTTTCGGTGTTGCTGATGAGAATAGATATGATGAAATTACTCAGTATCAAATGAGTCGCTATATTAGTAGCAATGAAGCTGTCTGGAGGATTATGTCGTTTCCAATGCACGAAAGATATCCTGCGATTGCTCACGTGGCTGTACATCTTGAGAATGGCCAACGTGTTTATTTTAATGTAGCAAATTTATTGGAAATAGC
>NW_026090321.1:0-17833 GCF_024586455.1 Bactrocera neohumeralis
GTACGGCACCGATGTTTTCTGGCACAACGGCTGTTTTTGGAAGACCTTCACGGAATTCGTCTTTGAGCGAGCGTCGACCACGAGTGAATTCGTTGAACCAGTATTTCACAGTGCTATAGCATGGTGCTTCATAGCCATACAAAGATTTTAGTTCATCGATGCACTCTTGTGATAATCCACGCCGAAAGTTGTGAAAAATGATCGCACGAAAATGTTCACGAGTTAATTTCATTTTTTGGCCAAGATGAATTTTTTAATTCCCCAAAAATAAAACAATTCACGATTAAATGACAAAACGTTCTGAGTGATGTTATGCTAAAAAATGTCAAACTTTCCAACGGAAATGTCAGATTGCACCTGGCAACACTTAGTGTTGCCCTAGGCCAGAATATATATAGCAGAACGTATCTAAATATAAGATTATGGAATTCTTCCAAATGCACCGCCGTTATGGCTTTATGTCAGTTTCAGTAAGATGAAGAAAGCTAATTAACTTAAATAATGTAAAGCTAATGTTCAGAAGCTACTCAATATCGACTGCTAAATGCGTATATACAAGAAAATCGACTTTATACCTAATAATAAGATTTTGGAAATCTTCCAAATGCACTGCCGTTATGGCTTTATGTCACTTTCAGTAAGATGAGGAAAGTTAATAATCTTAAATATGTAAAGTTAATGTTCAGAAGCTACACAATATCGACTGCTAAATGCGTATATACAAGAAAATCGACTTTATATCTAAATATAAGATTTTGGAGTTCTTCCAAATGCACTGCCGTTATAGCTTTATGTCAACTTCGGTAAGATGAAGAAAGTTAATTTACTTAAATATGTGAAGCAAATGATTTGAGCCATCTCAATATCGATTGCTAAATGCGTATTTACAAGAAAATCGACTTTATATCTAAATATAAGATTTTGGAATTCTTCCAAATGCACTGCCGTTATGGCTTTATGTCAACTTCAGTAAGATGAAAAAGGTTAATTAACTTAAATATGTAAAGTCAATGAATAGAAGCTACTCAATATCGAGTGCTAAATGCGTATGTACAAGAAAATCGACGTTATATCTAAATATAAGATTATGGAATTTTGGCAAATGCACTGCCGTTATGGCTTTATGTCAACTTCAGTAAGATGAAGAATGTTAATTAACTTAAATATGTAAAGTTAATGAGAAGCAACTCAATATCGACTGCTAAATGCGTATATACAAGAAAATCGACTTTATGCCTAAATATAAGATTTTAGAATTCTTCCAAATGCACTGCCGTTATGGCTTTATGTCACTTTCAGTAAGATGAGGAAAGTTAATAATCTTAAATATTTAAAGTTAATGTTCAGAAGCTACACAATATCGACTGCTAAATGCGTATATACAAGAAAATCGACTTTATATCTAAATATAAGATTTTGGAGTTCTTCCAAATGCACTGCCGTTATAGCTTTATGTCAACTTCGGTAAGATGAAGAAAGTTAATTAACTTAAATATGTGAAGCAAATGATTTGAGCCATCTCAATATCGATTGCTAAATGCGTATTTACAAGAAAATCGACTTTATATCTAAATATAAGATTTTGGAATTCTTCCAAATACACTGCCGTTATGGCTTTATGTCAACTTCAGTAAGATGAAAAAGGTTAATTAACTTAAATATGTAATAGTCAATGAATACAAAGAAAAGACTACTCATAAAATATCGACTGCTAAATGAAAAAGGTGTACAAGAAAATCGACGTTATATCTAAATAAAAGATTATGGAATTTTAGCAAATGCACTGCCGTTATGACTTTATGTCAACTTCAGTAAGATGAAGAAAGTTAATTAACTTAAATATGTGAAGCTAATGATTTAAACCATCTCAGTATCGATTGCTAAATGTGAATATACAAGAAAATCGACTTTATATCTAAATATAAGATTTTGGAATTCTTCCAAATACACTGCCGTTATAGCTTTATGTCAACTTCGTTAAGATGAAGAAAGCTAATTAACTTTAATATGTGAAGCAAATGATTTGAGCCATCTCAGTATCGATTGCTAAATGCGTATTTACAAGAAAATCGACTTTATATCTAAATATAAGATTTTGGAATTCTTCCAAATACACTGCCGTTATGGCTTTATGTCAACTTCAGCAAGATGAAGAAAGTTAATTAACTTTAATATGTGAAGCAAATGATTTGAGCCATCTCAGTATCGATTGCTAAATGCATATTTACAAGAAAATCGACTTTATATCTAAATATAAGATTTTGGAGTTCTTCCAAATGCACTGCCGTTATAGCTTTATGTCAACTTCGTTAAGATGAAGAAAGTTAATTAACTTTAATATGTGAAGCAAATGATTTGAGCCATCTCAATATCGATTGCTAAATGCGTATTTACAAGAAAATCGATTTTATATCTAAATATAAGATTTTGGAATTCTTCCAAATACACTGCCGTTATGGCTTTATGTCAACTTCAGTAAGATGAAGAAAGTTAATTAACTTAAATATGTGAAGTTAATGATTAGAAGCAACACAATATCCATTGCTACAAGCGAATATACAGGAAATACGACTTTATACATAAATATAAGATTTTGGAATTCTTCCAAATGCACTGCCGTTATGGCTTTATGTCACTTTCAGTAAGATGAAGAAAGTTAATAATCTTAAATATTTAAAGCTAATGTTCAGAAGCAACACAATATCGATTGCTAAATATGTGTATTAGAGTGATTCAAAAAAAACAATTTTTTTTTTTTTTCGTTTCGTACTCGGAAAAATAGGTTCCTAGACACCTCTACGAAAGCCTCTCCAAACATGAGTTTTTAATTGTAACGAGAAGATCCTCCTACATACAGTTTTCTATTTTTTCTTATTATCAGATAGAAAAAATTATATCTCGCTTCCAACTACGAAAAAAAATATCTTGTTTTTTGGATTTTGTGGGAATTGAATGCTCTACAAAAAAGGTCTACCATGATTTTTTCGTAAACCCAAACGTTTAAAATATATTAACAGTTAAATTTTGATTAGTTTTGGGAAAATTTTTTATTTCCTATGAATTTTATAACTCAATGAAAAAATGTTATTATGAATGATGGAACTCATAATTTTGTAGGAAATTTACTGCTCTATAAAAATGGTCTGTTATGATTTTTCGATTAAGTTAAGCGTTTACGAGATACTCATCGTCAAACATCAATGCATATTAAGGTGGATCAAAAAAAAATTTTTTTTTCGTTTGATACTCTGAAAAATAGGTTCCTAGACACCTCTAAGAAAGCCTCTCCAAAAACCTTATTCATAATGTTTTTTTTCATTTAGTTATAAAGTTCATATGAAATAAAAAATTTTCCCAAAAATAACCAAATTTCAACCGTTAATATCTTTTAAACGGTTGGGCTTACGAAAACATCACAATGGACCCTTTTTGTAGAGCATTCAATTTCCTACAAAATCCAAGGAACAAGACATTTTTTCAAGTAGTTGGAAGCGAGATATAAATTTTTCAATCTGATAATAAGAAAAACTAGAAAACTGTATGTAGGAGGACCTTCCCGTTACAATTAAAAACTCATGTTTGGAGAGGCTTTCTTAGAGGTGTCTAAGCACCTATTATTCCAAGTACTAAACGAAAAATAAAAAAAGTTTTTTTTTTTGAATCACTCTAATGTGTATACAAGAAAAACGACTTTATATCTAAATATAAGAGTATGGAATTTTTTCAATTGCACAGCCGTTATGGCTTTATGTCAACTTCAGCAAGATGAAGAAAGTTAACTAACTTAAATATATGAAGTTAATGATTTAAAGCATCTCAATATCGATTGCTACAAGCGAATCTACAAGAAAATCGACTTCATACATAAATATAAGATTTTGGAGTTCTTCCAAGTGCAGTGCCGTTATGGCTTTATGTCAACTTCAGTAAGATGAAGAAAGTTAATTAACTTAAACATGTGAAGTTTATGATTTGAAGCATTTCAATATCCATTGCTAAATATCAATGTATACAAGAAAATAGACTTTGTACCTGAATATAAGATTTTCGAATTCTTCCAAATGCACTGCCGTTATAGCTTTATGTCAACTTCGGTAAGATGAAGAAAGTTAATTAAGTTAAATATGTGAAGTTAATGATTTGAAGCATTTCAATATCGATTGCTAAATGTCACTATACAAGAAAATCGACTTTACACATAAATATAAAATTTTTGAATTCTTCCAAATGCACTGCCGTTATGGCTTTATGTCAACTTCAGTAAGATGTAAAAGGTTAATTTACTTAAATATGTAAAATTTGTGAATAGAAGCTAATCAATATCGACTGCTAAATGCGTATATATGTACAAGAAAATCGACTTTATATCAAAATATAAGATTATGGAATTTTTGCAAATGCGCTGCCGTTAAGGCTTTATGCCAACTTCAGTAAGATAAAGAAGGTTAATAAACTTAAATATGTGAAGTTGATGAGTTGAAGCATCTCAATATCGATTGCTAAATGTGTATATGCAAAAAAATCGATTTTATATCTAAGTATGAAGTTATTGAATTCTTCCAAATGCACTGCCGTTATGGCTTTATGTCAACTTCATCAAGATGAAGAAAGTTAACTAACTTAAATATATGAAGTTAATGATTTAAAGCATCTCAAAATCGATTGCTACAAGGGAATAAACAGGAAACACGACTTTATACATAAATATAAGATTTTGGAATTCTTCCAAATGTACTGCCGTTATGGCTTAATGTCACTTTCAGTAAGATGTAAAGTGTTAATGTGTATGTGAAGTTAATGCTCAGAAGCTACACAATATCGATTACTAAATGCGTGTATGGAAGATAGAGTCATATGTAGAAGTTCACGCAAGTGAGGAAAGTTCTCTGATCGCCGTTCACTTGGGAGTGGCCAGAAACGATTCTTTTACATATGACTCAAGCAGCTCATTACTTCCGGTCTTTGGGTAGCCTAAGAACATCCGTTTGAAGGCGACCTAAAGTGAGAAGGCGAATCATCCCCAATGCAGGGTTGTGCGCTGGGTTTGGGACCCGCCACGTAAAAAATCTTACCAATGAAAATTAGCAATCAGCCTGGGATGAGAGACCCCACTTTTGATGACGACCATGGCAAACGAAATAAGGACTACGAATTGAGGGCATGCACATGGAATGTCCGGTCCCTTAATTGGGAAGGTGCCACTGCCCAGCTGGTTGATGTCCTCGTAAAAATAAAGGCTGACATTACCACCGTCCAAGAAATGCGATGGACGGGACAAGGACAGAGACGAGTAGGTCCTTGTGACATTTACTACAGTGGCCATATAAAGGAGCGCAAGTTTGGTGTAGGATTCGTGGTGGAGAGAGACTCCGTCGCCGAGTACTATCATTCACCCCGGTGAATGAACGTCTAGCCACAATCCGCATCAAAGCGAAGTTCTTCAACATATCGCTCATTTGCGCCCACGCCCCGACGGAAGAGAAGGACGATGTAACCAAAGATGTCTTTTATGTGTGCTTGGAACGCACTTATGAAGGCTGCCCCCGCCACGATGTCAAAATCGTGTTTGGCGACTTTAACGCCAGAGTGGGCAAAGAAAGTATCTTCGGCACTACGGTCGGTAAATTCAGCCTCCACGAAGAAACATTCCCAAATGGGTTGAGGCTGATCGACTTCGCCGGGGCCCGAAATATGGTTATATGTAATACTAGATTCCAGCATAAGAAGATTTATCAAGCTACCTGGCTGTCTCCGGATCGAAAAACTACCAACCAGATCGATCATGTTGTGATAGACGGAAGACACATTTCCAGTGTTTTAGATGTGCGTGCGCTCCGAGGTCCTACCATCGACTCGGACCACTATCTTGTTGTAGCCAAGATTCGCACCCGCCTCTGTGCAGCAAAAAAACGCACGCCAACAAACACAAGGAAGGTTCGACGTCGAGAAGCTGCAATCACAACAGACAGCCGAACGATTTTCTAATCGGCTTGCACTCCTGCTCTCTGAGAGTACTCGTCAACAACTCGGTATAAGGGAACTGTGGGACGGCATTTCGAACTCCTTACGTACAGCTGCAACCGAAACCATTGGTTTTCGGAAAGTGCAAAAGAACAGCTGGTACGACGAGGAATGCCGTGTCGCAGCGGAGAGAAAACAGGCTGCCTACCTCACAACGTTACGATCGACCACTACACGTGCGGGATGGGATAGATACCGAGAGTTGAAGAGGGAAGCGAGACGTATTTGTAGACAGAAGAAGAAAGAGGCTGAAATGCGTGAGTACGGAGAGCTTGATAAGCTGGTCGACAGGGGTAACGCTCGAAGATTCTACGAAAAAATGCTTCGGCTTACAGAAGGTTTCAAGACCGGAGCATACTCTTGTAGAACCCCCAAAGCTGATCTAGTCACTGATGCCCAGAGCATAATTAAATTATGGAGGGAACACTTCTCCAGCCTGCTGAATGGCAGTGAACGCACAACACCAGGAGAAGGAGAACCCGATTCCCCAATCGATGACGATGGAGCAGACGTTCCATTATTCGACCATGAAGAAGTTCGAATAGCAATTGCCCGCCTCAAGAACAACAAAGCGGCAGGGGCCGACGGATTGCCGGCCGAGCTATTCAAACACGGCGACGAAGAACTGATAAGGTGCATGCATCAGCTTCTTTGTAAAATATGGTCGGACGAAAGCATGCCCAACGATTGGAATTTAAGTGTGCTATGCCCAATCCATAAAAAACGAGATCCCACAATCTGCGCCAACTACCGTGGGATTAGCCTCCTCAACATCGCATATAAGGTTCTATCGAGCGTATTGTGTAAAAGATTAAAGCCCACCGTCAACAAACTGATTGGACCTTATCAGTGTGGCTTTAGACCTGGCAAATCAACAACCGACCAGATATTCATCATGCGCCAAATCTTGGAAAAGGCCCGTTAAAGGAGAATCGACACACACCACCTCTTCGTCGATTTCAAAGCTGCTTCCGACAGCACGAAAAGGAGCTGCCTTTATGCCGCGATGTCTGAATTTGGTATCCCCGCAAAACTAATACGGCTGTGTAAGTTGACGTTGAGCAACACCAAAAGCTCCGTCAGAATCGGGAAGGACCTCTCTGAGCCGTTCGATACCAAACGAGGTTTCAGACAAGGCGATTCCCTATCGTGCGACTTTTTCAACCTGCTTTTGGAGAAAATAGTTCGAGCCGCAGAACTAAATAGAGAAGGTACTATCTTCTATTAGAGTGTACATCTGCTGGCGTATGCTGATGATATTGATATTCGACAAGGAAGCAAAAGAAATGGGTCTGGCAGTGAACGAGGGCAAGACGAAATATCTCCTGTCATCAAACAAACAGTCGTCGCGCTCGCGACTTGGCACTCACGTCACTGTTGACAGTCATAACTTTGAAGTTGTAGATAATTTCGTCTATCTTGGAACCAGCGTAAACACCACCAACAATGTCAGCCTAAAAATCCAACGCAGGATAACTCTTGCCAACAGGTGCAACTTCGGACTGAGTAGGCAATTGAGATGCAAAGTCCTCTGTTCTTCTTCTTAATTGGCGTAGACACCCCTTACGCGATTATAGCCGAGTTAACAACAGCGCGCCACACCCCCAATGAAAGGAAAAGTCCTCTCTCGACAAACAAAAACCAAACTCTATAAGTCACTCATAATTCCCGTCCTGCTATATGGCGCAGAGGCTTGGACGATGTCAACAACGGATGAGTCGACGTTGCGAATTTTCGAGAGAAAAGTTCTGCGAAAGATTTATGGTGCTTTGCGCGTTAGCCACGGCGAATATCGCATTCGATGGAACGATGAGCTGTACGAGATATATGACGACATTGACATAGTTCAGCGAATTAAAAGACAGCGGCTACGCCGGCTATGTCATGATGTCCGGATGGGCGAAAACACTCCTGCTCTAAAAGTATGCGACGCAGTACCCGCCGGGGGAAGCAGAGGAAGAGGAAGACCTCCGCTCCGTTGGAAGGACCAAGTGGAGAAGGACCTGGCTTCGCTTGGAATATCCAATTGGCACCACGAAGCGAAAAGAAGAAACGACTGGCGCGCTGTGTTTAACTCGGCTATAATCGCGTAAGCGGTGGCTACGCCAATTAAGAAGAAAAAATGCGTATATACAAGAAAATCGACTTTATATCTAAATATAAAATTATGAAGGTTCTTCCAAATGCACTGCCGTTATAGCTTTATGTCAACTTCAGCAAGATGAAGAAGGTTAACTAACTTAAATATATGAAGTTAACGATTTAAAGCATCTCAATATCGATTGCTACAAGCGAATATACAATAAAAAATACTTTACACATAAATATAAGATTTTGGAATTCTTCCAAATGCACTGCCGTTATGGCTTTATGTCACTTTCAGTAAGATGAAGAAAGTTAATAATCTTAAATATGTAAAGTTAATATTCAGAAGCTACACAATATCGATTGCTAGATGTGTGTATGCAAGAAAATCGAATTTATATCTAAATATAAGATTGTGGATTTCTTCCAAATGCACTGCCGTTATGGCTTTATGTCAACTTCAGTAAGATGAAGAATGTTAATTATCTTAAATATGTGAAGTTAATGCTTTAAAGCATTTTAATACCGATTGCTACAAGCGAATATACAAAAAACTTGACCTTATACATAAATATAAGATTTTAGAATTCTTCCAAATGCACTACCGTTATGGCTTTATGTCAACTTCGGTAAGATGAAAAAAGTTAATTAACTTAAATATGTAAAGTTATAGATTTGAAGCAACTCAATATCGATTGCTAAATATAAATATACAAGAAAATCGACTTTACACATAAATATAAGATTTTAGAATTCTTCCAAATGAACTGCCGTTAAAGCTTTATGACAACTTCGGTAAGATGAAGAAAGGTAATTAACTTAAATATGTGAAGTTATAGATTTGAAGCAACTCAATATCGATTGCTAAATATAAATACTTAAGCAAATCGACTTTACACATAAATATAAGATTATGGAATTTTTCCAAGTGCACCGCCGTTATGGCTTTATGTCAACTTCAGTAAGATGAAGAAAGTTAATTAACTTAAATATGTGAAGTTAATGATTTGAAGCATTTCAATATCGATTGCTAAATGTCAATATATAAATTAACGAGACGGAGGTTTATTTATTAATTAATTTTATTAGGTCGGCACTATGTGCCTATTTTATTATCTTAAAATTATTTATGTTTTTTTAGCGGCACTATGTGCCTGTCGAGTCTAGTAACTTAAAAAGACTGACTACACTTAACTTTAAAGTTTATAATCTAACCTATGCTTGAGCCGGCCTACGTGACCAAAGATGCTTGGTCAGCTAAAAGGGTTTGCGCGTGTAGCGCTCACCTGCAGCTATTTGGTTTTGGGGAAGAAGACATGGTTGCGCGTGTTTCGCTCACTTAAGAATTTAGCGGATGCGCGTTTAGCGCAGTTGCACTTTTGGTTGTAATAGGACTCCAAAGTATGCAAACGGTTTGTATGTTTCTAGCATATAATGTGGGAATGGATTTTATGTAGTAATTCATAAAATATTGTGTTAACTCCTCCCTCCGAAATATCAAGCGTCCCCGCTTGATTAATTAAAAAAATGGGATGTCGTTAAGACTTCTATGCTGCGTCCTTTTAATTACTGGCATTTGAAATGATTCCGGTTTGCTAATAATTATTTCAGGCTTTACGCGCTTTTTGCATCTGAAAATTGCAATTATGGTAAGTACTAGGGCTAATAGCCCAAAATGAGTGAATAAACTGGATTTCACTAAAAGATTCAGAGAACTTATTTTTTTAATGTTTTTATATTAAGCTCTTTCATAAGTTTTAAGGATAGAACTTCCTCGAACTCTGAATTTGAGTTTGAATGTTGGATTAAAGCAGGCAGTGGTCTCAAGCTATGTTGTTCTAAAGTTGTAAAATTCATGTTATTTATTCTTATAGTTTCATTAAAGATTCTTATCAAATATGATCCTCTTAATTTTCTAGTATTATTATTTGTAGTAATATTTCCTTCGAAATTATTTAAAAGTATTAATCCATTATTTATTTCTACAATATTTTTAACATGTTCCGTATTTGTTACAGTGCACTTATATGGTTTATTCCTTATTAAATTTTTTATACAATTTTCGTTATCAAAATTAACAATTTGGGTTTGTTTGCAAATTTTTATTTCATTTATTATTTTACAATCTTTTTCTATATCATAATATTTTTCATTACATTTCAGTATTTTTTCAAAATTTATCTTTAAAATAGTTTCGTTTTTACTTAAAGGCTTAATTATATTGCTTATTCATTGCTTATTAATTGCTAATTTCTTTACCGGTTTTCGGTATTTTTATCATATAAATTAGTAAGTTTTGTTTTACAGCAATTTGAACGTCTGCAAAATTCAGAGATTCTTCTAACGAACCAAATTGCAGATTCTCTTCGATAAAAATTTTATTTATTCTATGAGCTTCTTGATTGTTAATAATAACTGAGTTAATAATGTTCGCTTTAGTTAAATGAATTGCTCTTTTAATATTTTCTAACTCATCTTTGATTATGTCAATTTTAAATTTATATTTAAGTATTAGGGCGGTTTGAAATTTGTTACTACTTCCTAGAGACTTTATTATTGAGTTGCTAATTTCTGTTATATTGTTTATCCTTTCTAAAATGTTTTTGTTGATTATTAATTGTTGGTTGTTATTCTCGATTACTTCTTTAAATTTGCTGTTGATGGCTACTAAATCGTCATGGTCCAGGTTGCCAGCTATCCATTTCCAGGCTGATCCTATGTAGTCTAGTGATCTTTTATTTTTGTATTTAGGTAAAATGTTATTAATTGTTATGTTGATGTTACTGATTTCGTCTGTTATAAATGGGTAAAGAGGGTTGTTAGCTGGAATGTTTCGTATGAAGTTTCTGTTCAGTTCCCGTAATATTGTAGAGTATTCTGTTATGTTTGTCATGTGGATAATCCGGTAGGTTCCTGTTTGAATTTTGCCAATTCCTTCCTTCATCATAACGATTTCTGACTGAGTGTAATCTAACACCTCAACCGAACCATCGCTTAAAATAAAGTTCAGGAAAAAGAGAGATCTAAAAATAATAAAAATGTTCTGAATTAGTTTCGTATGCGGTCCTTGTGAACTATTTTCCCTGATTCTGTTAATATTGTGGAGTTCCTATTTTCTTTTACAATTTCTTCTTTGTATCGTTTGGAAAGTTTGGTACCTAGTCTTTTATTTTGTCTAACGAAAACTTTCTGTCCTGGCCGGTAGTCTATAGTGTCCTTCTTATTTCTATTATGGTATTGTAGGTCCCGTTCTTGTGCTTTTTTAAGTTTTTCAAGAGTTTTTGTTCTAGTCTCTTCCCGATTTTCGCGATTGGATGGACAGGGTCTGCCAAAAAATATGTCAACAGGTTTTTTTCTGTAACGGAGTGGATAGTATGATTGTATTCGTTTACAGACCATTGCAAAAGGTCCTCAAAGTTTTTGTCTGGGTATTCTTGTCTAAGGCATCTCATTATTTCGGATAATGTCGAGTGGAATCTTTCTATTTGTCCGTTCACTTCGCTTTTGTATGGTGGTGCAGTGAAAATTTGTATGTTAAATTCATTTTCTAGCATGAATTTTATTGGTTGTGAACTAAATGTCTTTTCGTTGTCAAAAACCATGCATTTGGGTACTCCGAAGTAAAATATTATGTCTCTTAATGGTTTTTTTATGTTTTCGATACTTTTCCCGTCTATATTTTTTATTACAGCTAATTTTGAAAATTTGTCAATAGAATATGCTTGCCTGTCGAAAAAATGTTTATATGAATGGTATGTCCTGCGTACTCTGGTAGAGGTGTAGCGCCGAGTTTTGGATTGTTTGGATGTCGGTCATATTTGTTCTCTTTACATATTCTGCACAACTTTATTATTTTCCTAATTTTCTTCGCCATCGCGGGAAAATAATATTTTTCCAAAATCTGTAGTTTATTTTCTTTTTCGTTTCTATGGGCACGGATATGTTCTTCGATAATAATTCTGTCTTGATCGTCCGTATTTGTAATATCTTCGACAGCTAGTTGTGTGAATCGTATTTTGTAATTAGCGAAATGTAGAGGGTAAATGGCTTGAATTTTTAGCATAATCGTTTCTGTTGTTTTAATGCCATTTATTATTGAAGGATTTAGATATTTTTTTAAAAGTGAATTCAGTGACTCCTCGGAAAGGATTTTTTCTGTGATAAGATGTCTATGGTACACTGGAAAAATTATTTGGAATTTATATGAAGATTCCGGTCCTTCAGAGATAAAAAGTTGGTTTTTAAAGACATTTACTGGGGTTTCTCCTGAGTATATCAGATTTTCCGGTGAACTATCATTACTATGAACTGTAAGTGAGTTAACGTTTGAAATTGGTGGTCGTGAAAGGAAATCTGCAACTACATTTGAACAGCCGGGTTTGTAAATTAGTTCATGGTTGTATTCCTCTAGCTGAGCTTTCCATCTCTTCATTTTGGTGTTTGTGTTTTTATTGCTTATAGCGAAAGTTAAGGGTTGGTGATCGGAGTATATTTTGACCTTTTTTGATCCGTAAAGGAAGCATCTAAGGGAATGTAAAGCCCAAATTATCGCTAGCATTTCTTTTTCGTTTGTTGCAAAGTTCTCCTCCGCTCTGCTTAGCGTTCTTGAAAGGAAGCATATTGGTCTACCTTCTTGTGAGAGTACTGCTCCCAAAGCGTAATCGGAGGCGTCAGTGGTAAGCTCGAATGCTTTCTCAAAATTGGGATAATGGAGTATAACATCTTCGGATGTGAGGCACATTTTTAGTTGGTTGACAGCTTCCACCTGTTCAGTTGTCAAATTCAGTTTGGTCTTTTTAGACTGATGTTTGGAAACTCTTCCCAGTTCCCCTCTCAATATTTCAGTGAGTGGTTTTGCGATTTGAGCATAGGCTCTTATGAACTTGCGATAATGTACAGTCATTCCCAAAAAGGAGCGTAAGTCATGAACTTTTAATCGAGCTTCTTCCAACGTATTGAAAATAATCTTCAGATAATCGAAATGCTCTTTTTTAGTTTTACTAAAGATTAAAATATCGTCCATGTAGATGTAGCAGCGAATGCCAATATGTTCTCTAAGGACGTCATCTAAAGTGCGCTGAAAAATAGCAGGTGCGTTCCTGGGTAAGTTTTTGAGTAAATGGGCTTTTCATTTCTTGTTCTAATTTCTGCTTTGACATTAGTGACGAAAGTCAATTTCTTGTCGGGTTCGGCGAATAGGGTTGGACATGAACTTATAGGTTGCTTTAGTTTTTCATTATCTTCAGGATTCAAGTGATTAGTCCGTAGGGTTGTATGTGTAATTGAGTTTATTGGAAGCTGTTGCATGGGATATTTGTATTTGTTAAGTAGAGTGAAATAATTTTCGTTTGTAAAAATTACTGCATTTAAATCTTTCAATGTCTCGTTACCTATAATTGCATCAAAAGTTTTTAGGTTTGGCATGATATGAAATTTAATTTGTCCTATTTCATTATTTGCGTGATGACTTATTTTGACGGGATCTGCATAAAAGGGTTGATTTGGAATAGGATTTCGTATGTAAGTCGGGTTAATATAATTCTTGTTCGAACCTGTATCTAACAAGAATTTCAATTCGTTACCATTCCTCATCCTGTAAGAAAAATATGGCAACGAAGAAGGCTTTAATATAAAAAATTAATGTTATCGGTAGCATAGCCTGCAGTAGGATCCACAGCTTCTGTATTATAGAGTCGTTGAATTTTATTGGGCTGTTGTAAAGTTAGCGAGGGTGGGCGTTTATGAAATGGTTGGGATTGTCTATTGTTTGAATTTCGTTGCCCCGGACTATGAAGTCCATGGGGTTGTGGCCTATTCTGATAATTAACCTGTTTGGTTTGTATGGACTTGTCAACGTCCATTGGGACTGGGGGTTTGGGTGGTAGTTGTGGTCTGTAACCCTGTTGAGAATTACCGTAAGGCGTATTGTACGATGTGACGTATCGATTTGCTTGTGGTGTGCCGTATTGTCGATATTGTGGAGTCGGATTTGAAACGAGTTGCAGTACGACATTCCGTCCATATTGTAGGGGAAGGTTTAGACCATACCTTTGTGGAGGTCTAGGGAAAGATCCTTGCCCAAAATTGGCAAGCTCTGGGTAAAACGATCGTCCTTGCGTGCGGGGTATGTTCGTTGTTGGGAGTGGTTTGTCTGTTTTTGATTACTTATCATACGGGAAATGTTGTTGGCATGGCTTGTCCGATAGTTCATATTGTCCAATTTAAGGCACATGTGAAGGGCTTGTGGCAAGCTGGTTGGTTCCCTCACACTGAGTAAACTTGGCAGTTGCCCATTGAGACCACTAACGAAGGTGTCTAGTGCCTTTTCTCTATTGGTATTAGCCATAGCAGTCATGGCTTCCTCTCCTAGCTCTAGACAATCAATCTTATCTAGGATGAGAGAGAGACACCTGTAGACCTCGTGGTAGAATTCCTCTACTGTTCTACCCTGTTGGACAAGAGTTGTCATTTGGTACTCTAAGGTACCGACGTCTCTTTTATCAGAGTAATGAAGCATTAGGCACTTCTTGATCTTACTCCAATTCAATGGAGTCCGATATGACTCGAGTGCCGCGCCGGCTTCGCCTGTAATTTTGTGTCTGATTGTGTGAAGAATTGAATAATACTTTAGCGAATCCCTGTTTTGACCATGCATCAACAGTATCCTATCTACGGATTTCCTCCACGAGCTAAACTCTCCTGGTCTTCCAGAAAATTCCCTCAAAGACTTCACTACATCTGGTATTCGGTCTAATGACTCGGTATGCCTACTGAAGTCCACTCTATGTTCCTCTTCTTCTACTACTCTAGGGTGTAGTGGGCGGTAACTGTCTCTGTTATTAAGTTTGAAAGCTCTCTTCTCTGGCTAGCAGTAAAAACAGAGGGTAAGGAGGAGGTACCTGAACTGTTATAATTTCCCTTCTTCTTGCGCCATTTTGCTCACTTGTTTATGATTATTTAAATTAATTTTTTTTTTTTTTGTTTTACAGGGTTAACTTTTCTTTTGTTATAACCATAATTATTTCCTTTCACATAACCTTACTTACTTATAATTTTAATATCAAACTTACATAAATATCATTTGCATTTTCCTGTGTTGATAGTGTTTCCTCCTTTGTGTGATTAATTTAGATTTCTCCTCTAAATTTTATTGGTTCTATTTGATGAATTAATTTAAATCTTTCCTCTTGTAGTTGTATTTGTTATATTGGTTGTATTTGATGAATTAATTTAAATCTTTCCTCTTATAGTTGTATTATTTTACACTTGTTTAATTTATTCTAAATTTCCCCGTCACGCACTTTCCGTTCGATGTATTTGCCCGTCCTTTTTCCGAAAGGTACTAAGGGGCCGAGTACGAAATGTTATTTAGGTTTCGTCCGCGACTATAAAAAATATTATTATTTTTTTCTTCACGGTCCCTGCTCGGGCGCCAATTAACGAGACGGAGGTTTATTTATTAATTAATTTTATTAGGTCGGCACTATGTACCTATTTTATTATCTTAAAATTATTTATGTTTTTTTAGCGGCACTATGTGCCTGTCGAGTCTAGTAACTTAAAAAGACTGACTACACTTAACTTTAAAGACTATAATCTAACCTATGCTTGAGCCGCCTACCTGGCCAAAGACGCTTGGTCAGCTAAAAGGATTTGCGCGTCTAGCGCTCACCTGCAGCTATTTGGTTTTGGGGGAGAAGACATGGTTGCGCGTGTTTCACTCACTTAAGAATTTAGCGGATGCGCGTTTAGCGCAGTTGCACTTTTGGTTGTAATAGGACTCCAAAGTATGCAAACGGTTTGTATGTTTCTAGCATATAATGTGGGAAGGGAATTTATGTAGTATGTAGTTCATAAAACAGTGTGTTAACTTATACAAGAAAACAGACTTCATACCTGAATATAAGATTTTAGAATTCTTCCAAATGCACTGCCGTTATGGCTTTATGTACACTTCAGTAAGATGCAGGAAGTTAATTAACTTAAATATGAGAAGTTAATGATTTGAAGCAACTCGATATCGTATGCTAAATATGAATATACACGAAAATCGACTTTGTACATAAAAATAATATTTTTGAATTCTTCCAAATGCACTGCCGTTATGGCTTTATGTCAACTTCAGTAAGATGTAAAAGGTTAATTAACTTAAATATGTAAAGTTAATGAATAGAAGCTACTCAATATCGACTGCTAAATGCGTATATACAAGAAAATCGACTTTATATCTAAATATAAGATTATGGAATTTTTCCAAATGCACTACCGTTATGGCTTTATGTCAACTTCAGTAAGATGAAGAAGATTAATTAAATTAAATATGTGAAGTTGATGATGCGAAGCATCGCAACATCGATTGCTACAAGCGAATATACCAGAAAATCGACTTTATACATTAAATATGAGATTTTGGAACTCCTTCAAATGCACTGCCTTTATGGCTTTATGTCACTTTCAATAAGATAAAGAAAGTTAATAATCTTAAATTTGTAAAGTTAATGTTCAGAAGCTACACAATATCTATTGCTAGATGTGTGTATACAAGAAAATCGACTTTATATCTAAATATAAGATTGTGGAATTCTTCCAAATGTACTGCCGTAATGGCTTTATGTTAACTTCAGCAAGATGAAGAAAGTTTACTAACTTAAATATTTGAAGTTAATGATTTGAAGCATCTCAATATCGATTTCTACAAGCGAATATACAAGAAAATCGACTTTACACCTAAATAGAAGATTTTGGAATTCTTCCATATGCACTGCCGTTATGGCTTTATGTCCACTTAATTAAGATGAAGAAGGTAAGAGAACTTAAATATGTTAAACTAATGATTTGAAGCAACTCAATATCGATTGCTAGATGTGTGTATACAAGAAAATTGACTTTATATCTAAATATAAGATTATGGAATTTTTCCAAATGCACTGCCGTTATGGCTTTATGTCAACTTCAGCAAGATGAAGAAAGTTAACTAACTTAAATATATTAGGTTAATGATTTAAAGCATCTCAATATCGATTGCTACAAGCGAATAAACAAGAAAATCGACTTTATACATAAATATAAGATTTTGGAATTCTTCCAAATGCACTGCCGTTATGGCTTTATGTCACTTTCAGTAAGATGAAGAAAGTTAATAATCTTAAATATGTAAAGTTAATGTTCAGAAGCTACACAATATCGATTGCTAGATGTGTGTATACAAGAAAATCGACTTTATATCTAAATATAAGATTATGGAATTTTTCCAAGTGCGCCGCCGTTATGGCTTTATGTCAACTTCAGTAAGATGAAGAAAGTTAATTAACTTAAATATGTGAAGTTAATGATTTGAAGCAACTCAATATCGATTGCTAAATTTGAATATACAAGAAAGTCGACTTTATATATAAATATAGGATTTTTGAATTTATCCAAATGCACTGCCGTTATGGCTTTATTTCAACTTCAGTAAGATGTAAAAGGTTAATTAACTTAAATATGTAAAGTTAATGAATAGAAGCTACTCAATATCGATTGCTAAATGCGTATATAAAAGAAAATCAACTTTATATCTAAATACAAGTTTATAGAATTTTGGCAAATGCACTGCCGTTAAGGCTTTATGTCAACTTCAGTAAAATGAAGAAGGTAAATTAACTTAAATATGTAAATTAATGATTTGAAGCATCTCAATATCGATTGCTTAATGTGTATATACAAGAAAATCGATTTTATATCTAAC
>NW_026090322.1:0-32115 GCF_024586455.1 Bactrocera neohumeralis
AAAAGGAAGGTGTTATTGCATCTCGTTAAAATTATATTTTTCTCCAGAGCTTGACATTTTCTTTCAATAAGAAAAAATTCTTCTTTTTTCAAGCTCTTTAATTTTTTTGGCTGTTTCAGCATTATTTTGAAACCGCCTAGCTACTCGAACGTAATGCTCGTGGTCGCAAACGGAGATATTCTTTTCTTCGTTGCACTTCATTTCTAATTCATGAAGGCGTGAATATTTCTCAAACTCTTCGAATGATATGTCATTTGGATTTCCAAGTTTTCCAGTTGGAAATCCAAATGACATATCATCAGGTTCTAAAATATCTGTTTTTTTTGCATCATACGTTTTTATAACTGGCGGCAAAACCCAATCCGATGACTGCTGGCTACATTCGTCGAATCCTAAATTTCGCACAGGAAGAGCTTCATTAATGATGCGGTGCGAAGTCACATCTTTTGTGTAAAAATGTTTTTCACAAATATGTACATATATAAATTTTTCTTTACTAGTAATTCTAGATTGCAGGCCTTTACCCAATTATTCCTAGCAATTTCCGTTTTCGGAAATTGGAATAATTTTTCTCCACCGGCACAGTTGCTAACGCAGCAACTTTTTAGCGGAGGTGCCGGTTCGAATAGTCGGGTAGGGGCCTCATCTATAAATTTCAATTAAATATAAAATATGTAAAATAAAATTTAAATATACATATAATTTATATTTAAATATACATATAAATAATAAATTTAAATATATTGAAAAATATATGCATGTATGTACATATGTATATGCAACATACAAACATATATGAGGCACGTACATATGCATTTACATATATGCAATATGCATGCACTTTTGTGTTGAAAACAACCCCATGTGGTGTGCCGTAAATATACACTTGTGCTCATATAATTAAGTCACGCCAGTAACAGAACGAAAGTTTATTCAAAACAACTTCTATGGTACAGAATGAAAAAACTTAATTTTACAAAAATGCAAGAAATTTTAATTCAGTTCAAAACAGAATACTTATTTTTATTTAACTTCTAAAATAATAAAAATTTTGGTGTTCAATCGCTTAGCACATCCAAGTTGTTGTGCTCATATAATTAAGTCACCTAAAGAAAAATGTAGTTATTCAAGTATACGGCATTTTTTGCAGTTTTTATCTTACCTAAGACTAATACTTAGTTGGATATCCTTTTATTACGCAGCACTTCAGTACATCGCTTAGGCATTGTTTGGACTAAAGTAGCACATTGAGCGGGACTTATTTGGCACCACTCTGTCTGTATTATTCTTACAAAAGAATCTTTTGTTGCGTGGTTTTCGTGCAGCTACGGCTCTTTATAATCCCCATAGGTTTTCTATGGGTTTAGGTCCGACTTTGAGCTGGCCAATCCAGAATTTTAATATTTCGACTACGTATCCAGAGTTTTAACGACCCGCAGAGCAGTGTTTGGGGTCATTATCGTGCTGGAAAATCCAAGCTAACGGTAAATTGTCCACATAGTCACCGTCTAAATTGTTCTCCAGTATTCCTTTGTACATTTCACCTGTCATTTTCCCGTCTATTTTAACAATCGGGCCAACGCCTGATGACGTAAAGCAACCTCACACCATCGATGAACCACCATGTTTCACGGTTTTTTAGTGTACTTGGATTGAGTTCTTGCAAAAGGTCGTCTTACATATGGTTTCCCATCATTTTCAGCTAAATACATTAAATTTGGAGATCTGTCACTCCAAACCACCAAATTCCATAATTTAGAGTCCCTCCCCAGAGATGGTCTTTAGCAAACGCTTTTCGCTTTTCAATATTTTTTCGAAACGTTAGGTTTTCGTCTTGATAAACGGCCATTCAATGAATTTTCTTGTAGTCGTCTTCACAGTTTGCGCAGATATTTTACGCCGTGGTATTCCTCTAACTGAGCCCTAATTTCTGTGGAGGTTAAAAATGGATCAGACTTACTTAGCCTTACTAAGACCCTATCCTCAGGGCGGGTGGTCTTTCTTGGCTTTTCACGCGGTAAATTTTCAAAAGTCTTATTTTTTTTATAAAATTGAATAGCGTTATTAATTTTGCCTCGAGAAAATCCTAAAACATCTACAACTTTGGCAATATTTTGATATTTTTGGAAACATTCCCATATGACCTTTCTTTCGCTTGAAGTTGTGCTTTTATTCTTGCCCATGACGACGATGACTACAAATTTTGTTAAAAATAACGTAATTAAGTAAAAAAGAACAATATTGTTGTAAATTGTGGGGAAAAAATTTAAATTTATCCGTTTCAAACAGAATGACTTAATTATGTGAGCACACTTTATTGACAAATAAATGGAAAATTGACTAAAAACTCTCCCAAACGAAAATACTTGAATGCGATGTAAAGCGGTGGCGTTCTTAGAATAACGGAACTTTTTGCTCGCGCAATATTAGAATGTTGCATAAAGTAGTATCCTTTGTTTTTACATGTTGTAAAAAGTACTGAATAACTTAATTATATGAGCACAAGTGTACATATCGTCACCTGAAATGCAAAATAACGTATCATCAAAAAATGAACATATTATATACATACATACATATGTTCAACATTTTTAGGTTCTGCACTCAGATATAAATCAGTTTTAACAATATTAAAATTTTTTTCACTCATGTTCCATTTTATTTCATGTTTCAATCATGCTACTGTACATTTCCGAAAATGTTCCAACGTTATTTTGCATTTCAGGTGACGATATGTATGTTTAATTAGATAATTTAATTTATTTCAGAAATCAAACGGTTTGATTTATGAATTCAAACATTTGGTCCTTCGACCCGGATCAATATACATATTTAAGTGCATTAAAAGTACACACACTTGTATGTGCACCCGCAACCAAAAGATCACAACACACACACGCACTGGTATTTGCACCCGCAAATAAGAAAATCGTAGCACATACCCCCTTGTTGTAAGGGCACCCACAACAAATATTACATAAATAAAAGAAATGCACTCACCTAGATCCAACGTTGGGACAGCATTCCTTTTTAAAAGTTTTGGGCCAATTGCCTCTTTAACGAAATGCTTCTCACAAACGAACGAGTTTTTGGCTGGAAAGTGGTCAGTGGGAGAAATTTTTAAGTTCTCCTTCCACTTTTCAGCCAGCTCCCATTCATTTGGGAAGCTGAACAAAACGGAGTAATACCACTGCTGGTACTCCCACACCCCGCGCACACGCGACATTTGCAGAACTTTCATTTTTGGCACTTTCGAATTAATGCTATCAAAACTAAAATTCACAACTTAACCCGCTCACGTCTTATTCGCGCAAAATTTCCAACTTTATGAAAATTGGCGCAATTATTGACTTCTCAATTTTATGTAAAGTTTAAAACATATTTACATATGATATATAATATATTTAAATTTGGCGCAATTATTGACACTTGTCAATTTGCCCAATATATTAGCAGGAGAAAGAAGGATGGTTACTTTCTTATTTAGACAAAGAACATTTAAGAGGAAGATTTTTACATAATATGTAAATATTTATTTGATTTTGGCGCAATTATTGACACTTGTCTTAATATACAAAATTTAAATGAAATATGTACAGTATGTGTCATTGAAAATCGTACAGCGACCCTTACTAAGTATTTTAGTGTCAGTCCTAACTACTTCAGATAATTCCCAATAAACGTAAAGGTATTAGGGCGTTTTATATTAAAACTTAAATTCATTTATTCAAAACTTAAAAATATTAATAGAAATAACTACGGATAACAGCTCATTTTAATACTCTTGGCTAAGTAATATTCAGTCAGTAAAAATCATGAATGCATCTTTTTCATTTTAAATGTAGAAAAATGATACAAATTAATTTCATTGCAACAAAAGCTAATATTTAATATTTCAGTTGGAAATCCTTTATTAGTTTCAGCAGCTTTTAGACGTTTGGGCATTGAATCAACCAACTTCTTACAATAATCTGGGATATTTTACACATTCACTTTGGATATATTGAAGGCAGAAATGTTTAGCAAATTTATTCTATTAATTTTTGACAAAAACTTAAACATTGTTCAATGAATTGAAAGGAAATTATTTATTAATGACATATATTTGGATAATTTTGAGAAACGCCATTCGTCATGTTTGTGCCCATAAAAATATCATTTACTGATAGTCAGTTGTCTATGTAGTGAGTTCTACTTGCAATACAGCCCTTTTTTAGATTTCTGGTAGGTTTTCCTGAATATATTCAGTTTTCCACTGATCCGCCCACAACCACCGATGAACTTCCCAAATTTCCATTCGTGGACTTTGAAACCATGACTGAACCCGCCATTTTGACTTGGTCGCAAGTTTTAGGATCCATTGAAGCTGAATTTTTAATACACATTACTTTTCATCCGACATTTTTGATAATTTATTTTAGAATATTTAATTTTGCATCATTCCACACCACCCAGCAGGTTTGCAAGAAAGCGTCCTTGTACAGATTTTTTAGGGTGAATCTTTCCGGTTATGCTTTTTAATTTCACCTTTTCAACTTAAAATAAAAATAATTAATAATTTCTAAAAATTTAATAAAAATATTGCACAAAATAATTTAATAATTAACAAAAATTTTAAGATCTGTCACAATTTAGATGCATCCAAATCCTTGGGTTCTCCTTAAATATACAGTGACCAATCGTTCATACACTCCAGTCAAATTCTTCGCTTTTATTTTATCTTATTTCCCATAAATTTTCATTTTTTTTCTTGCAATAATTCTGAAAGATGTCGACTATTTAACATTAAATTTGGCATATCAAAAAAATTTACACAATTTTGCTAAAGGTTAAAATGGCATTTATATCAAAAAAAGTTCACGCACACTAATGGTTGTTTATATAAATCAAAAAGAAATTTGTATATTTAACGAAAAAATTACTGCAATAAACACTTTAATAGAAAATATAAACCCAGAAAATCGGTACGTTCACTAATTTCTTGATCTGATATTTTGAATAACCGAATTTTTCAAATCATTATCCTGCTTTTGGCGATTTTCAGTGAAACCCCCTTTGAATACGATTTGGGCAAAAAGTTCCAGATATAAAAACTGGAATAGGATTAAAGAAATAATTCCCATTGAAGTTTTGCTCTTAACTCTATTACAAATTCATAAAGATAAGGATGGGTGTTTTGGGTCGTCATTTTGTACTAAAAAAACTATTAACAGATAGTTAAGCAAACTTAAAATTTTTTTCTTAAATGTTTTCAGATACACATGCATAATTATGTTTTGCATGTCAATATGGAAATGCCTTAACTGGCAAAGCATAAAAAAACCATACATACTTACAAGTGATTTCTTTACCGTTGGCAAAAATTTTTCTTTGAAATGCCGACCCCTCATTGATCATTCTCCACACTTTTCGCACATTCGAACCAAATGTATTAAATTTCGATTCACAGAACTGGCATGAATCATGAATACGGTTCTATGTTCGTAAATATTGATTAGCAAACAACCGACCACTGCAAGTTTGACTTTATATTAACTATATACATGATAACTTTTTCGTTGGATTTCTGATAACCAGGTGAATCTTCAACACATTTGGATTTTGAGATTTATTTTTAGTTTGTACATTTCAAAAATAGATAAGCATGTGTATCTGAACATTTTAAAAAAAAACTTAAATATTTTGTAATATGCTTAAATCGGCTTTATTAATGACATATTTTTATTTACAACAGGATATTTAATTTAAACACCATCTTATCATGTTTCGAATGGTTTTACTGAATTCAGATATTCTTTATGTAGTGAGTCCTGCAATCACCATACATTAAGCTCTGTTCAAAATATCTGGAACTTTTGAAAATCGTCTTCTGAAAACATTGAATTTCATCAAAATAAAACGGTTGAAAAAGTTTGATCATTCTTAAGTTTTGAAATATCCGGCACCAATACTAGAAATTGAGTGGAAAAAGACCGATGTTTAGGGGACATTTGAAGCTGAACAAAATGGTTCTAAAACTCCATCCGTATAGTATTTTATAATTTATTTTTGATTTATATAAACAACCATTTTAACCACCCCAAAGGTTTTTGAATAAATTATGCCCATTTTAACTTTTTTAATTTTTTCTATTTTGTGCCTAAAAATTTTTTTCAACTAAATTTAAAATAATTAATAATTTACATAAAATTTAAAGAAAAAGACCAAATAATTTAATAATTTATAAAAAATAAACGTGTCACAATTTAATAGAATTAAATGTAAATTCTATTGGAAACTGTATTAAAATACAGAATATCTTTTAGAAGGGGGAGTGTAGTTACCTATGTGGAAATGCTCAAAATTTTATGTACCGAAAATGAGGATGGCTGCCTGCTATTAAAAAATCTTAAAGAAAAATATGTTCTAATTCTTATAAAAAGTATTTTAAAACGTTGGGTGAATTTTCGTAGCAATAAAAAGGCTCTACAATTTTAATATAAACTTTATTATTAACACTAATATGTATTCTTATTAAAACTTCGACATATCTTTCATTTCAAACTCAATTTCCAATTGATGTTTTCCTATAACGGCTAACGAGTTGTCAATTTGTATATGTCAAACGACAAATTACCACCCAGGATTGTATCCTACTGTATGCAAAAATTTAGAAATACTTTAAGCGTGTTTAAAAATTGCACAAAAAAACCAACTGATTTAACATTAAACAACAAGTAATATCCCAATAAAATTGAACAGATATGCAAAGTAATTCAATATAATCACTTAAATAACGTAAACACTTGCATTATTTAATATCTTTTAAAGTCTCGGTCATCAAAATTTAAAATTTATATGTATGTAGATTAAATGCTAACACAACACCCTGATTACCATGAGAGTAGCAAAAAAAAGTGTTACACGACACCCTAAGATTTTCCAGAGTTGAGTATATGTATGTAAACAAAGAAAAGGTTTATTACTGTATATACTGAGTTTGATACTTCTTATACAATTTTTGACAATTTGCAGATACATTTGTTTGCATTTTTGAACGCGTATAATACTAAAATGGAAATTTTGCTGAATCTAACACTAGACGAAATTTGTGAGCAAAGAAATGATAGATTTTATTTAAATTTACAGAAAAAGAAGGGCATTGAAGTAAAAGAAAAGTTTGAGAGGTACAAATGTTTGTCTTTAAAAGACAAAGTATTTATAGAACAAACTTTCGGGATTTTTAAGAAACATTTTAAAATTTTAAATTATATTGAAGCTTAGAGCATTAAAGCCACATCTAATGTAATACTCGCTTGCGCTATCTACACAATTTTATCATAATAAGAGAGGTTATTTTGAACATATTAACGATACAATAACACATGCCGATATGGAAATAAACAATGAAATCGAAGGAATTCAAGATGCCTCCATTCGCCGTGTTGGTTCTGATGATATCAATGGAATCGATAGAAGAAACTATTTTACCACTTGTTTTCATCATAAAAATTTACTTTACCTTCACCTTTCTTTTTATTTGAATAATTTTTTTATTACTTTTTCTGATGAACTTCATTTTACTTTTTATTGTTTTCATTTACATTTTTAACTTCGGTCACAACTTTCTTCCACAATACATTTTTTTTTCCTTCTACCCGATTTAAACTCGTCCTCCATATTCAACCGTAGGCTATGTTCGTAAATGCATCATGACGCGCATCATGACGATTGCATAACAAACAGAACGTTCAGAAATGCAATATTGCAACACTGCAATAATCAAGCGTTCAAAAAAGCAACACTTCAATCAACTGTCATATATAATTTCTATCAAAAAATTGTTTACTACATTTAACTACGATGTCTGACGAAAAGTAAGGCAAAACTGTTTTATTTTTTAATTTTTGTATTGGAATTTTAGTTTGAGAGTATTATAGTTTGTTCACATAACGGTTGTTTGTAAGTCCTAAAACTAAAAAAGTCAGATATAGGGTTATATATATACCAAAGTGATCAGGGGGACGAGTAGAGTTGAAATCCGGATGTTCCGTGTCCGTCCGTCCGTCCGTCCGTCCGTGCAAGCTGTAACTTGAGTAAAAATTGAGATATCATGATGAAACTTGGTACACGTATTTGCTGGCTCCATAAGAAGGTCAAGTTCGAAGATGGGCAAAATCGGCCAACTGCCACGCCCACAAAATGGCGGAAACCGAAAAGCTATAAAGTGTCATAACTAAGCCATAAATAAAGATATTAAAGTGAAATTTAGCACAAAGGATCACATTAGGGAGGGGTATATTTGGACGTAATTTTTTGGACTAAGTTTTTTGTACATATCTCGGAAACTACTATAGCTATGTCAACCAAACTCTACAGAGTCGTTTTTTCAGGCATTTCCATATACAGTTCAAAAATGGAAGAAATCCGATAATAACCACGCCCACCTCCCATACAAAGGTTATGTTGAAAATCACTAAAAGTGCGTTAACCGACTAACAAAAACGTCAGAAACACTAAATTTTACGGAAGAAATGGCAGAAAGAAGCTGCACCCAGGCTTTTTTTTATTAAAAATGGGCGTGGCGTCGCCCACTTATGGACCAAAAACCATATCTCAGGAACTACTAGACCGATTTCAATGAAATTCGGTATATAATATTTTCTTAACACCCTGATGACATGTACGAAATATGGGTGAAATCGGTTCACAACCACGCCTTCTTCCAATATAACGCTATTTTGAATTCCATCTGATGCCTTCTGTATAATGTGTTCCTTCCAACAGTGTTCGTCTGTGCTAAAAATGGGCAAAAACTGCCACATTTCTTCTTGCCCCAATACCTCTTATTTGATTTTCAAATTTAGTGGACTTTAAGGGGAATATATTGGAAAATTTGAATTATTAATAAATTTGAGGGAAATATGTTAAACTTAAGTCAATTTTGGGGCCCCCCAATACATATGTAATAACACGATTTCTGCCTTATTTTTATTTTAGCGAATTTTGTAAGTGACTACATGAATGGGAACCAAAACATTTGTTTTTGTAACTTAAAATATAAATAAAGCATATGATAATTTTTAAAAAACCTTTTTTTAAATAAAATATTTTTTAGGGACATGAAGAAAAAGAAGTTTATCTATAACAACAGGAAAAAAAATATTTTCATTTATTTGGGTTTAATGGAACCACACTTGAAATGGGACAGTTATTCCGGGGGTCATAGTAAGTTATTTTGTCAGAAAAGAACTTGATTGAAACTGCTTTTTGTAGATTTAAAAAGCAAATAATTTGATTATCAGGGCAAAAAGAAAATCCCGCCAAATTTAAAAAGGAAAAATTTTAATTAAATTACGAACAAAAAATCATAGGAAAAGGCGAAATTAGGCAAAAAAAAACTGTATTTAACATTATTCAAAGGGCTTTAAAAAAAACCCCATTTTTAATAAAAACCTGACAGAAAAAAAGAAAATTGAGACAAGGGGGTTTTGGGGAAAACCAAACCCATTTTGCTTTACATTCAAAAACAGAAAAAGAAAAGAAAGGGAACAGAAAAGTTCGAAGATTACTTAGAAAAATAAAAAACGGTAGAAAATCGCCCAAAACCACTGATATCAAAAAAAACCAGAAAGAAAGAATAATTTGTTAAATATCAAGATAAAGGGCTTTTTTTTTTGGCGAAAGGGAAACTGTTTTTAAAACTGATTTTGAAACCTCTTTAAATTTTAAACTTTTTGGGTTTTTTTACGACGAAAACCAAAAATTTAAATCTTTACGGGCCAAACGTTTTGGGGGAGAATTAAGAGGACACAAAAATAAAAAAAAGGAAGTTTTTGGGTTTTCTTATTTGGGCTGTATGGGGGATGGGGGTTGGGAAACGATTTTGAGGGTTGATGGAAAGGATATATAGACATTCTGAAAGCAAAATTCATTGTGGGGGAAACTTGGGATCGTATTGTTTTTTGTTTTACCCAAAAAACGACCCAAAAAAAATCCTGGGAAAGCTAAAATTTTGCTCTACAATTTCCCAAAAGATTTTCCCGCCCAACCAATTAATCCCAAAATTTTTTGGGGAGAATTAAAAAGACTGTCCAAAAGAAATATTAAAACAAAATTAGAGTTGAAGAAAGCCGTGGAAGAAGAATGGAGTCTAATAGAAACTTCGGTATGCAAAAATCTTGTGGAAAGTATGCCACGTCGTCTCCAAGAGGTCTTAAATAATAAAGGAAAATCCACTAGATATTGAACTCCCGCAGACTTAATTTTTTCTTAACTTTACAAACTGTCCCATTTCGAGTGTGAGTAGCATTGAACGCACAATAAATGTAAATATGTTCATTTTGTTGTTGTTATAGCATAAACTTCGTTTTTTTTTCTTCATGTCAATAATAAATATATGTCTTATTTGAAATAAGTAAATTTTTGGAAAAAATTATTGCTCTGCTTACTATTTATATTTAAGTTAAAAAAATCAAACAGTTTTTGAGTGTCCCATTATATGTGAGTCAGTGTATGTATATTGCGCACTTCCTGGATATCTTTAAATATTATAGAACACATACATATATGCACCTGGAAAATGGAAAGGGGGTTTAGTGTCAAAAATTAATTTTCACTTTTGGATGGAAGATGAGATGCTTTTTCACGTGATAGAATCCAAAAAGTCATAACGTGTTTGAAAGTTAGCGCCTTTGTCGTGGACCAGGTCAGATAATATACATTAAATTTTTTAGGCACATGTAAAATCCAACTATATTTGAAAGTCAGTAAGAAAATACTAACGCAAATTAATAGTAGTCTAGCATCAAAGGCACGCACCAGAGAAAACCTGATTTTTCAGATGGACCAAATGGTATTAATTGTTTTAATTTGCTTATGCGGAAAATCAGTGATTTACAAAGCTCCATAGATAGCTTATGACTTATTTAGGTATTAAGACACAGATGTACATAGACCTACAATTTAAGCAATATTTATATATATATTTAATGGGAATTAGCATTTTTCTTTTAAAATTGTTTTCAATGTATTTGGCTGCAATCCTCCTTACTAAATGTTATTGAATAATTTTTTTAAAACAAAAAAATGGTTTCACCCTACCTATGTCTATTCATAATAACTCAACTTTCAACTTTGATATATGGTATACTTAAAATTGTTTTCACAAATTTTTCACCCACACAGTTTAGCCTCACGAGCGAACTTTTGTGGAAGATGAACCTTGTTTCAGAAAGAAAGCATTAAAAAGCAATTTACGTAGAGTTTTCAAATACTTTCAAGGTTATTAAGCAAAATACTAATTTCTAAGAGATATAAACAAAAGTCTTGATACTCCTACCACCACTGGAGACATTTTAAAAATATATCACAAAATTTCTCTTGAATATTTCCATTTATTATTTAAAATTAAATAAATGCATTTTCTCTCATTAAAAAATATAAAATTAGATTAAAAGTATTTCATTATTTAAAAAAAATCAAAAACTAGGATATTTTGTAAAATTCGCACAGCAAAAGTGTTGATACTCCTGCAAAAAGGAGGAAATGTAATAAAAAGGTTAATAATAAGCTGATCAAAATACCTTTTAATACTTAGTGGTATCCCGCAATCGAATAAAATTTCTTTTAATCGGTCAGGGCATGGAGCGAATCAACTTTCAGTAATCTGGAACTGATATTTTAATATTCAACTGATGCTTGTTGATTTTTGAAGTAATATAGCTTCAAGGGCAGGTAAATGATCCCATAAATGCTCGATGGGATTGAGATTCTGGGACCTGTGGGAGGTGTTATTAACAAATGGGGTACTTTGTGTATAACCACATCTTCTTCACGATGTGAGTATGTTTGGGATCGTTGTCCAAGCGAAATAAAATCCGCCAGACAATCCCATTTTTCCTCTGCACTTTTGTAATAAATTTTCTTGAAGAACTTTTTAAATATACTTCTTTTGTCATACTCATCGATAAAACAAGGTTGTTAACACCTGATGTGGGACATGTAGCCCCACACTATGACACCTCCTCCACCTATGCTGACTGTCTTTGCACTGCATTAAGTTTAACCTGGCCATTTCCTCCACACCCTTAAGCCTGTCTGCCTGTAAAACATTGTATTTTGATTCGTTTGAAAATAATATTATCCCAGAAGTCACCCTTGAGTTTATACGTTGTTGCAAATTCAGCCGTTTATTTATTGACGTCACTGACGTTTTTCTGTAATGCATGACTTAAATCCATTTCTTATTTATTGATCTGCGAATCCGTATCCGATGAAACAATGGTATTCAAAATGTTTCCCATGCAGTTACTATATTCGGAGCACTTTCGAATGGGTTTTTCTCTATTGTTCTCTTAATAAATCGTTCATCTCTCTCATTAAGCTTCCTAGGGCGTCCTGATCTGTGCTTATTTTCGACCCTTTTCTCCTTTTTGAAACGTTGTATTACGTTTTGAACCGTTGCTTTACTTCTGCCGATGTTTTTTCCGATTTCGGTATATGATTTTCCATCTTTATGCATTTGTAAACACAATTTGTCTCTCCTCTAATAACCCATTGATTGATTGCGCACGAAAAAAATGTTTTTACTTCGATGCGAATAAATGAACGAATGAAGTTATACTGAATATGGTCTGCAAACAATATGTTTTTTCCCATCACAAGTCAAATATCCGTTATTCTGCGCGCTTCAAGAGCCCATCGAGGGCTCAGAACGTATCAACACTTTTGCTATCAACTAATACTCCATTCGCCATTTTTGAGTTATTCGGAAAGTCAATTTTGGGCAACTTTTTCGAGCATTTCGGCCGGAATAGCCCGAATTTCTTCGAAATGTTGTCTTCCAAAGCTGGAATAGTTGCTGGCTTATTTCTGTAGACTTTAGACTTGACGTAGCCCCACAAAAAATAGTCTAAAGGCGTTAAATCGCATGATCTTGGTGGCCAACTGCCCATGCATCCCGAAAAATGCACTGTTTGGTGTGGTTTGTACGCTGGTGGAATCATTGGACCGTATTTTTTCAAAGATGCTGTTGGACGCAACGTTACGGTGAATGGCGATCGCTATCGTTCGATGCTAACAAACTTTTTGTTGCCAAAAATGGAAGAACTGAACTTGGTTGACATGTGGTTTCAACAAGATGGCGCTACATGCCACACAGCTCGCGATTCTATGGCCATTTTGAGGGAAAACTTCGGAGAACAATTCATCTTAAGAAATGGACCCGTAAGTTGGCCACCAAGATCATGCGATTTAACGCCTTTAGACTATTTTTGGTGGGGCTACGTCAAGTCTAAAGTCTACAGAAATAAGCCAGCAACTATTCCAGCTTTGGAAGACAACATTTCCGAAGAAATTCGGGCTATTCCGGCCGAAATGCTCGAAAAAGTTGCCCAAAATTGGACTTTCCGAATGGACCACCTAAGACGCAGCCGCGGTCAACATTTAAATGAAATTATCTTCAAAGTAAATGTCATAATTAATTAAGTGAAAATTTACCATAGTGGTGTTAGCATCATAAATCATATAAATATAATAAAATATAGAACGAATCTATATCATCATCCACTTGAAAAGAAGACTGAAAGAAGACCAGCAAGTTACCCTAAAAAGAGAACACAGGAGTCATTCGGAAGAAAATCAGAATTATATATAGAGCTAGTGAGCCGTCACATAATACTCAAAGCCAGGCTAATCGCAGATTAGATCAGAAGTCCGCCTGTCAGAACAAAGTACCAATACAGTTCGCAACATAGGACAAGGCGACAAAATCAAGAGGTTCGGTCTGCTGAGCAAAGTATAAATGCTGTTCAGCATAGGTCTCGGCGGGAAAGGTCAGCTGAACAAATCATAGATACAATCAGCATAGAACCCGGCGACAAATCTCAATTTCGCTCTGAAGAGCAAAGTAGGAATACCCGAGAACAGGTCCAGCCGGGAGAACTCAATCTTCGGTCTGCTGAGCAAGTATAAACACTGTTCAGCATAGGTCTCGGCGGGAAAACCCAGAGCTTAGGTAGCTGAGCAAAGTATAAATACTGTTTAGCATAGGTCTCGGCGAAAAAACCCAGAGCTTAGGTCTGCTGAGCAAAGTATAAATACTGTTCAGCATAGGTCTCGGCGGGAAAATACCGAAATAAGGTCAGCTGAACAAATCGTAGATACCAATCAGCATAGAACCCGGCGACAAATTCAATTTCGCTCTGAAAGGCAAAGGAATACCAGAGAACATAGGTCCCGCCGGGAGAACCCAAATCTTCGGTCTGCTGAGCAAAGTATAAATACTGTTCAGCATAGGTCTCGGCGGGAAAATCCCGAAATAAGGTTAGCTGAACAAATCATAGATACCAATCAGCATAGAACCCGGCGACAAAATCATCAATTTCGCTCTGAAGAGCAAAGTAGGAATACCAAGAACATAGAATTCGACGCCAAAACACTATTAGTCGGTAAAATGAGCAGTCTCATAATACCGTAGTACACCGAGAACTTAGAAGAAATCCTAACTATAGACATTTAGAGCGCATACGTGATCAGATACAAAGAGAACGTTCAAGAAGAAATCCTGAAACAAGGAGAGAGGAACGTTATAGAGAAACGCAACGACGACAGCTTATCAGAGAGGGTGCAGGAAACAAATTTTAAATCAGAACGTCAAACAACAAAATCTGGTCGTATTCAGAGAAAACTTAACAAATAGGCAAATTCAAAATGAAAGGCAGTCCCAACGAAATATATTAAACAGAGAAAATAATGTCTCTGATATTTTTGCAAATGGTGGCATTTCAAGAGATTTTCGAAGCATTTATTTTGAAAATATAAAGTAAGGTCCCACCGAAATATATTTGCTGTGGGGATTATGGTTTTCCACATCAAGTACGCAAGTTAGATTTCGGAACTATAGCTCAAGTTCACCCAGATGCTACATCTGTTTTCTTTTTAAAGCAAAAGTTTCCTTCTGAAGATGAAACTACAATTTTTGCTTAACTTGCAAAAATGGATTGCCAAAAATAACATAAAATATGTTTGTTAAATGGTCTAGACTTTCCGGATATACCAGATTGTTTAAAAAATTTAACCCCTATTGAAGAAAGGCTAATAATGCCTCGATTGCCTTTTATGACCATTAGTCCATTGGGATATCAAGGCCAAAGTTCGATTAAGGTGCCGTTTCAATATACCTATTTCTGTTAATAATGTTGTGACATCTCTACCGAGGACTTTTGATCAAACTCATGTGATACAAATTCACTTAAGAAGACGTATGGAATACAATCGTGATTATATGACTGATACCATACGGCCTGCGAAGGTTATGGAAGCTTTGCGATTCTTAGTGAATACTCCTCTGTATCGTGAGCATAATATACACATAAATGAGAATTGGATTTCAGGCTTTAATAACCAAGAAGAAGTTCCCTTTGTTGCATCTGCTAAAGATGATAGATTGGTTCAATCTCTTTATGAGGAACAGACTTCCCATAATAATCACACAGACATTCCCATAGCACCCGTACCTGCAGAACTGAACCCAGGTAGTCAAGAGACTCTTTTAGACAATATTCCTATAGAAAACATGGAATATAACCGTTTAGTTATAGCGCCAGGGGAAGGGCAAAGGCCAATTGACATAGTTCAAGATAATAATTCGGAAGAATTGTCAGTTGGAACAATATACGTTGGGCAAAAACGTACAGGCTCTGAAACATATAGTAAGATAGTACGTTTAAATTCGCATTGACCGCAGAGCGTGTACTCATTCGAAGTTGTTCTACATTTATAAAAATTAGAACTACTGCAATTTCAGAATAGTACATCCATTTGACACCTAGAGTTATCAGGCCGTAACCGTGTTACGGCTCAAAACGTATTAAATGAAAACTTTGTTCAAAACTTGATTCAACATGATGACGGTTACAAAGTTTGAAAGGTGTTAGATCCTCTCCTGCTCACTGGGAAGGCTGAGAAAAAAAGCAATTGCAATGATTCGCCAATTTGGGCTTCCAGCCTTTTTTCATAACTCTATCGGCTGCTGAACCTCAGTGGGTTGAGCTGTTTTATGTCGAAAACTGTTGATTCAAAAGATATTCTGAAGAAGAAGCCAACATTTATCAACCTGAAGATAGATACTGCTTAATCCGCTCAGATGCGGTTACTTGTGCTAGGATTTTGCTACCGGCAAATCCTTAAACTTTTTAAAGATAATACCGGCATTTTTGGAACACATTTTGTAAAAAACTATTACTGGAGAGTAGAATTTCAACAGAGAGGTTCCCCATATACATGGCATGTATTGTAATAATGCTTGGAGATCAACCTTCAAAAGTCCTGAGACATTCTCCAAGTCATTGATTTCATTGACACTATGTTTCAACAGATAGTTGATAAGCCATTGGAACATTATTTAGATTATCAAAAGCATAATCACAGTCGGTCGTGTACCCCAGAAAATAAAAGAGGACAACAATTTTGTCGTTTTGGTATACCATATCCACCAATACCTTGCACGCTAAAATATAGCTTCCTTTTCCAGACACAACCCAAGATTTGGAAAGGCATAGAAAACTTTCTAGAATTCAAAATGTTTTAAATTAACTCTGACTTCTGAAGATATCGAATTTAGATAATTTTGAAAATTTCTTGAGCGATAATAATAGAATAAACATGTCTTTTGATATTTGTTAGCTCTGGAGATCAAACTTGTCAAAACCTAAAATTTTTCTGAAAAGAAAAATCGCAAGATCGTTTATAAATGCTTATAATCCTCTTATTTTGGAACTCCCATAGGGCTAATATGGATATCCAATATATGCACTGATATATGCTTGCTGTTCCTATATAATTAATTATATTAACAAATCGAACAGAGGGATTTCTAGGCTCTTAAATGAAGCTATATCAGAAGTAAATGCCGGAAATTATACAATAAAGCAAAACTTCAACATATAGGTCATAGAATTTATATCAGGTAATGGAAATATCTGCACAAGAAGCTGTTTATTGCTGCATTGGGCTTCATCTTTCGGAAGCTAAAAATGGAGAAATATCTATAAATAACTCACGACCAGAGGAACGTGTGCGAATGGTAAACCTAGGGCGGAACTTTGAACCTTCCTTCAGATTCTACTGAAATATTTGTAGCTGGTATTTTAGACCGTTATGTGCAGCGGTCCGCTCAATTAGAAACTGTTTGCTTAGCAGATTTTGCATCTATGTTTAAATTTGTGAAATCCAATAGAATAGCGCAAGACAGTGATCATGAAGAAGAAGAGAGGGAAGATAATAACGTACCAGATATTGGGGTACCCATTGCACTTAGAGACGGCAGCGGTTTTGTTAAAAAACGTACCAAACCAATTATTATTCGGTACAGAAGGTTTAGTCCTGATGTGACCAAAGTTGAGTATTTCATGGTGGTAATGCTTTTCTATCCATGGCGGAACGAACAGGAAGATCTTATTGAAAATGATAATGAGCTAACTTGTATAACTCACCGTATTTTAATTGAGGGAAATCGAAAAAAATATGATGTGTTTGATCAAAGAGAACTGGAAAGTGTCTTAGAAAGTCTTTATAATGAGACAGACTTAGAAGAAGCTGTACAAAATGAACTACCTGTTGTGGAAATGAGTTTCGGGTGTTAGTACTCCAGAAATAAGCCCTAATATTAATTTGCTGGATTGCATGGCGAACATACAACAGATAATGGTACTGAATCTGATTGCAATATTAGGCTTATTAAACTACCCCCTTTAATTTCGGTTGAGGAATTATTTTCTCTAGTTCAAAGTTTAAATATTAAGCAAAGAACATACTTGACTCATTTGATGCATCAGATTAAAACAAGTCGACCATTTTATGAATTCATGGGGGGCGGAGCAGGTGTTGGAAAAAGTCGTTTGATATCTGCAATATATCAAGCTCTTAACCATCGCTTCAATTCTACACCTGGATCCATCCCAAGTTCTTTAAAAGTTCTCCTTTGTGCACCTAAAGCAGCATTCGGGATAGGTGGACTGACACTTCACTCAATATTTTCTCTTCCTGTAAATCAGCTGAATAGAGAGTTGAGGCCCTTAAGCAGTGACATAGTTAATTCTTTGTATTCCAAACTTGCTGATTTAAAACTAATCATAATTGATGAAATATCAATGGTGGGCGCTCGAATGTTTAGCTATGTTGATGCTAGGCTTAAACAAATTTTTAAAACAAACAACCCATTTGGTGGCATACCGATTATAGTGTTTGGAGATTTGAAGCAACTCACCTGTTGGAGATATGGGTGGATATTTTCTTCTAACTCTAATGATGCTTACCGCACTTTAGTTGGTTCTCCTTTGTGGGACTTATTCAAATATTTTGAATTAACAGAAATAATGAGACAAAGGGACGATCAAGCTTTTGCTATTGCGTTAAATCGTATGGCATCTGGCACTATGACAAATGATGATATATCATTAATTCAAACTCGAGTAGTTAATTCTGAAGAAGTCCCCGATGATGCGATCCATTTATTTCGTCAAACGAGACACGCCCTTAAGCTCAACGAATTACAACTGAAGCTATTTCTTCAACTGCCAAAGACTCTGTAAGAGGAATGGGTATAGGTGATCAACAAGGGAATATTTTGGAAAGTTCAACTTTTCAAAACTTCGAAACACAGGGACTTCCTTATCAGTTGACACTAAAACCACCAAAAAGAGTTCAAAAAACTACATGATTACAGTTGAATATAAACACATGAATATAAACACATGATGGTTTAGTTAATGGGGCAAACTGGAGAACTAATGCAAATTGATTATCCAGAATTTTGGATTAAATTCTTGGAACCTTCTTGTTGGTTTGATAATGATGAAAAGCCTCATCCTTTAGAAAGTTCTTGGACCCCAATTGAAAAAGTTAGATCTTTTCAATATAAAAGAAATGAGCAAATTATAATTGAAAGAAATCAGTTTCCAGTTGTTCCAGCTGAGGAATAACCATTCACAAAAGTCAGGGTGCTACATATAAAGTTGTCGTTCATACTGACCCAGAATCTAGAGCTTCGATATATGTCGCTTGCAGTCGAGCTACTACGGCAGTAGGTCTCTTTATTATCGGAAATTTATTCCTCCTAATAACTTTTCGAATCGGATCCAGTATTTAGGGAAATGATGGATTGGCCATCTAAAGCCCTGATTACAAGTTTCGATTTTATGATTTCTCGATCATCAGCACTTCAAATTTAATATCATAAATGCTCAGAGTCTCCACGCTCACATTAACGATATAAAAGGCGACTGTCTGATGCTATCTTCAGATATTTTATGCTTCGTAGAAACCTGGAGCACTCCTGTTGAACATTTTGAGATACCAGGATTTACTCTTATAAACGAGCTGAGGATAGATAGCACTGAGACAAGCAACCGAAATAAACGGGGCCTTATAATTTATGCAAAGCATAGTGTTGCCAGCTCTATAGAACCGAAGATTATGAAGAAGATTTATTCAGACCGCAAAGTTTTAGAAGCAGTTTTGTTTAAATGTTTCAACAACAATATTCTGGTTCTTTACAGAAACTCAGCTTTTCCCCTCAGGCTTTTTATTGCAGAACTTCAAGAAATTCTTACTACAGAGTTGTGCAATCAAAATGTCTTAATTGTGGGAGATTTTAACATTTGCTTAAAGTCTGCAGGGTCTACAATAAAAAATCTTCTTCAAGATAAAAACTTTAGTTCCCTGCTTAGTGTAGAATATTCAACTACACCTGAGGGGAGGCAAATTGATTGGGCATTTTCAAACATGGATCATTCTCATGTTGATGCTATCACTTATGAGACAGTGCATAGCTATCATGATGGTATTTGTGTCTCTATTTCGGACTAAGGCTTACATAGAATAGGTTAAAAATATGACATTATGAATTAATAAATAAATATTTAAACTTAGAAATTTTAAATCATTTGTATAATTTGTTAGTATATAAGAATTTGTATAAACATAAGGTAGAATTAAAATAATTTAACAAATCTTTCAAAATTGTAATATTATATAATAAAATATACATTATTATATATTAAAAGAAATGCAGTTTTTTGAAAAAAAAATATTGTTTTAAATACAATATATATTTTTGGTAATATATAAGAATTTGTATAAATATAAAGTAGAAGTAAATATTTTAAGAATAAATGAAATGTACGTAGGATAAATTTTGCTATTTATAAAATCATATCTTTAGGTTTTTAAAATAAAACATTTAATTATTAAAATATATAATACTTATTACTTCTAAATCAAACCTATATAATCTTATTGATGTAAGAAATAAAATGTGCATTAACTTCGAAAAACGATTGTTTTTGTTTTTTTACATAGTCCTCAATACAGTCAAAATAAATGAAAATACAATTCAATACTCAAAGTTAACAAATTGATCTAATCTAATTAATTTTACAGCAAAATAAAAAAATATGTAAATGACGGATAATGAAATCTCGATTATCACTTTATCATGCGAGAGTATAAAATCTTCGGTGACGCCCGAACTTAGCCCTTCCTTACTTGTTTGTTTTGTGTATATTATATGTAGTTGTTTTTAATATGAATCATCACAACACTTATACTTTGCCTTTTAATAATAAATATTGAAAGAAAATAAAAAAGTATTTAGCGTTTATATAATTTTTTATTTTCATTTAATGATTCTTTCAAAAATATAATATATAATATATGAATGTATATATTTATTTTCTATACATTTTATTATTTCGGGTATATATTATATATATATGTAATAACAAACATTTATTTCTTTGAATATTTTTATTTCATTTTTAAAAAGACGTAAATGGGAACTGGGTTTATAAATTATAATACGGAATGTATGTTGAAATTTATGCTTAACGTAAGAATATATAATCCTTGCCATTTATATATATATATATATAAATTTGTGAACCGCAATTTTTGACTGAAAAATGTGCATTAAACAAAATCAATGGCTTTGATTTCAAAAAAATGGGTGAACCGAAATTCAACTATAAAAAGATGCAGTTTTGAATCAAGATGGGGTATTTAATCAAGAATTCAGAATTCTTTTTATAACAAAAAATAACTGCATCTTGATTTGGTACCTAAAATCGATGTACCCATTGTAGCTTCTCCTTGGCAGTTTTTATTAATGCGCAAACCATTGAATCTAAGTCAGTTCAAAATGTCAATCATTTGAAGCGATCAATCCATTAATGGCACGTTACATATATATCATATATATATATATAAAATGGCATTATATGTTTACGTTTCTAAGATAAAGGACCAAGAGAGATTATCATAGCCATAATCCGTTGAAACTGCAAAAAATCAACCGCTTTTTGAATATATATATAATATTCCCCATTTAAAGAAATAGTTATCGTTAGGAAACAACACCCTAATTTATATAATATATTTATACCAAAAAGAAAATGTCGCTAAGTCAGTTCGGGCGTCACCGAACATTTTATACTCTCGCATGATAAAGTGATAATCGAGATTTCATTATCCGTCATTTACATATTTTTTTATTTTGCTGTAAAATTAATTAGATTAGATCAATTTGTGTACTTTGAGTATTGAATTGTATTTTCATTTATTTTGACTGTATTGAGGACTATGTAAAAAAACAAAAACAATCGTTTTTCGAAGTTAATGCACATTTTATTTCTTACATCAATAAGATTATATAGGTTTGATTTAGAAGTAATAAGTATTATATATTTTAATAATTAAATGTTTTATTTTTAAAACCTAAAGATATGATTTTATAAATAGCAAAATTTATCCTACGTACATTTCATTTATTCTTAAAATATTTACTTCTACTTTATATTTATACAAATTCTTATATATTACCAAAAATATATATTGTATTTAAAACAATATTTTTTTTTCAAAAAACTGCATTTCTTTTAATATATAATAATGTATATTTTATTATATAATATTACAATTTTGAAAGATTTGTTAAATTATTTTAATTCTACCTTATGTTTATACAAATTCTTATATACTAACAAATTATACAAATGATTTAAAATTTCTAAGTTTAAATATTTATTTATTAATTCATAATGTCATATTTTTAACCTATTCTAATGCCCTTATGTGTGAAAAAGATACTATTGTACATAGCCTTAGTCCGAAATAGAGACACAAATACCATCATGATAGCTATGCACTGTCTCATAAGTGATAGCATCAACATGAGAATGATCCATGTTTGAAAATGCCCAATCAATTTGCCTCCCCGCAGGTGTAGTTGAATATTCTACACTAAGCAGGGAACTAAAGTTTTTATCTTGAAGAAGATTTTTTATTGTAGACCCTGCAGACTTTAAGCAAATGTTAAAATCTCCCACAATTAAGACATTTTGATTGCACAACTCTGTAGTAAGAATTTCTTGAAGTTCTGCAATAAAAAGCCTGAGGGGAAAAGCTGAGTTTCTGTAAAGAACCAGAATATTGTTGTTGAAACATTTAAACAAAACTGCTTCTAAAACTTTGCGGTCTGAATAAATCTTCTTCATAATCTTCGGTTCTATAGAGCTGGCAACACTATGCTTTGCATAAATTATAAGGCCCCGTTTATTTCGGTTGCTTGTCTCAGTGCTATCTATCCTCAGCTCGTTTATAAGAGTAAATCCTGGTATCTCAAAATGTTCAACAGGAGTGCTCCAGGTTTCTACGAAGCATAAAATATCTGAAGATAGCATCAGACAGTCGCCTTTTATATCGTTAATGTGAGCGTGGAGACTCTGAGCATTATGATATAAAATTTGAAGTGCTGATGATCGAGAAATCATAAAATCGAAACTTGTAATCAGGGCTTTAGATGTGCTCAATTCCATCATTTCCCTAAATACTGGATCCGATTCAGAAAATTTATTAGGAGGAATAAAATTTCCGATAATAAAGAGACCTACTGCCGTAGTAGCTCGACTGCAAGCGACATATATCGAAGCTCTAGGCATTCTGGGTCGAGTATGAACGACAACTTTATTATATGTAGCACCCTGACTTTTGTGAATGGTTATTCCCTCAGCTGGAACAACTGGAAACTGATTTCTTTCAATTATAATTTGCTCATTTCTTTTATATTGAAAAGATCTAATAACTTTTTCAATTGGGGTCCAAGAACTTTCTAAAGGATGAGGCTTTTTTGATCGTGCTATCAAACCAACAGAAGGTTCCAAGAATTTAATCCAAAGAATTACTGGATAATCAATTTGCATTAGTTCTCCAGTTGCCCCATTAACTAAACCATCACATGTGTTTATATTCACTGTAATCATGTATTTTGCAGTGGTTTTTAATCTCACTGTATTTTGCAGTGGTTTTTAGTGTCAACTGATAAGGAAGTCCCTGTGTTTCAGAAGTTTTGAAAAGTTGAACTCTTTCCAAAATATTCCCTTGTTGATCACCTATACCCATTCCTCTTACAGAGTCTTTGGCAGTTGAAGAAATAGCTTCAGTTGTAATTCGACTGAGCTTAAGGGCATTGAAATTATTTGTCTCTTCGTTTGACCAAAATAAATGGATCGCATCATCGGGGACTTCTTCAGAATTAACTACCCGAGTTTGAATTAATGATATATCATCATTTGTCATAGTGCCAGATGCCATACGATTTAACGCAATAGCAAAAGCTTGATCGTCCCTTTGTCTCATTATTTCTGTTAATTCAAAATATTTGAATAAGTCCCACAAAGGAGAACCAACTAAAGTGCTGTAAGCATCATTAGAGTTAGAAGAAAATATCCACCTATCTCCAACAGGTGAGAGTTGCTTCAAATCTCCAAACACTATAATCGGTATGCCACCAAATGGGTTGTTTGTTTTAAAAATTTGTTTAAGCCTAGCATCAACATAGCTAAACATTCGAGCGCCCACCATTGATATTTCATCAATTATGATTAGTTTTAAATCAGCAAGTTTGGAATACAAAGAGTTAACTATGTCACTGCTTAAGGGCCTCAACTCTCTATTCAGCTGATTTACAGGAAGAGAAAATATTGAGTGAAGTGTCAGTCCACCTATCCCGAATGCTGCTTTACCCGTAGGTGCACAAAGGAGAACTTTTAAAGAACTTGGGATGGATCCAGGTGTAGAATTGAAGCGATGGTTAAGAGCTTGATATATTGCAGATATCAAACGACTTTTTCCAACACCTGCTCCGCCCCCAATGAATTCATAAAATGGTCGACTTGTTTTAATCTGATGCATCAAATGAGTCAAGTATGTTCTTTGCTTAATATTTAAACTTTGAACTAGAGAAAATAATTCCTCAACCGAAATTAAAGGGGGTAGTTTAATAAGCCTAATATTGCAATCAGATTCAGTACCATTATCTGTTGTATGTTCGCCATGCAAATCCAGCAAATTAATATTAGGGTTTATTTCTGGAAGTGCTAACACCCGAAACTCATTTTCCACAACAGGTAGTTCATTTTGTACAGCTTCTTCTAAGTCTGTCTCATTATAAAGACTTTCTAAGACACTTTCCAGTTCTCTTTGATCAAAAACATCATATTTTTTTCGATTTCCCTCAATTAAAATACGGTGAGTTATACAAGTTAGCTCATTATCATTTTCAATAAGATCTTCCTGTTCGTTCCGCCATGGATAGAAAAGCATTACCATTTCGCGGAAATACTCAACTTTGGTCACATCAGGACTAAACCTTCTGTACCGAATAATAATTGGTTTGGTACGTTTTTTAACAAAACCGCTGCCGTCTCTAAGTGCAATGGGTACCCCAATATCTGGTACGTTATTATCTTCTCTCTCTTCTTCATGATCACTGTCTTGCACTATTCTATTGGATTTCACAAATTTAAACATAGATGCAAAATCTGCTAAGCAAACAGTTTCTAACTGATCGGGCCGCTGCACATAACGGTCTAAAATACCAGCTACAAATATTTCAGTAGAATCTGAAGGAAGGTTCTGAAGTTCCGCCCTAGGTTTTACCATTCGCACACGTTCCTCTGGTCGTGAGGTATTTATAAATATTTCTCCATTACTAGCTTCCGAAAGATGAAGCCCAATGCAGCAATAAACAGCTTCTTGTGCAGATATTTCCGTGCCTGATATAAATTTATGACCTATATGTTGAAGTTTTTGCTTTATTGTATAATTTCCGGCATTTACTTCTGATATAGCTTCATTTAAGAGCCTAGAAATTCCTCTGTTCGATTTGTTAATATAATTAATTATATAGGAACAGCAAGCATATGTATCCAGTATATATTGGATATCCATATTAGCCCTATGGAGTTCCAAAATAAGAGGATTATAAGCATTTATAAAACGATCTTGCATTTTTCTTTTCAGAAAAATTTTAGGTTTTGATAAGCTTGATCTCAGAGCTAACAAATAGTCATCAAAAGACATGTTTATTCTATTATCGCTCAAGAAATTTTCAAAATTATCTAAATTCGATATATCTTCTGTAGTCAGAGTTGAATTTAAAACATTTTGAATTCTAGAAAAGTTTTCCTTATGCCTTTCCAAATCTTGGGTTGTGTCTGGAAAAGGAAGCAATATTTGTGTGCAAGGCATTGGTGGATATGGTATACCAAAACGACAAAATTGTTGTCCTCTTATTTCTCTAGTACACGACCGACTGTGATTATGCTTTTGATAATCTAAATAATGTTCCAAGTGGCTTACTGAACTATCTGTTGAAACATAAGTGTCAATGAAATCAATGACTTCGGAGAATGTCTCAGGACTTTGAAGGTTGATCTTGGGAGCATTATTAAGCCAATACATGCCATGTATATGCGGGGAACCTCTCGGTTGAAACTCTACTCTCCAGTAATAGTTTTTTACAAAATGTGTTCCAAAAATGCCGGTATTATCTTTAAAAAGTTTAAGGATTTGCCGGTAGCGGTAATCAAAATATCTAGCACAAGTAACCGCATCTGAGCGGATTAAGCGATATCTATCTTGGGTTGATAAAATGTTGGCTTCTTCTTGTGAAATATCTTTTGAATCAACAGTTTTCGACAGAATAACCAACAGCTCAACCCACTGAGATTCAGCAGCCGATAGAGTTATGAAAAAGGTTGGAAGCCCAAATTGGCGAATCATTGCAATTGCTTTTTTTTTTCTCAGCTTCCCAGTGAGCAGGAGAGGATCTAACACCTTTCAAAACTTTGTAACCGTCATCATGTTGAATCAAGTTTTGAACAAAGTTTTCATTTAATACATTTTGAGCCGTAACACGGTTACGACCTGAAAACTTTCGGAGGCAAATGGATGTACTATTCTTAATTTGCAGTAGTTCTAATTTTTTATAGTCGTAGAACAACTTCGGAATGGTACACGCTCTGCGGTCAAAGCGGCGAATTTCGGAACGTACTATCTTACTATATGTTTCAGAGCATGTACGTTTTTGCCCAACGTATATTGTTCCAAATGACAATTCTTCCGAATTATTATCTTGAACTATGTCAATTGGCCTTTGCCCTTCCCCTGGCGCTATAACTAAACGGTTATATTCCATGTTTTCTATAGGAATATTGTCTAAAAGAGTCTCTTGACTACCTGGGTTCAGTTCTGCAGGTACGGGTGCTATGGGAATGTCTGTGTGATTATTATGGGAAGTCTGTTCCTCATAAAGAGATTGAACCAATCTATCATCTTCAGCAGATGCAACAAAGGGAACTTCTTCTTGGTTATTAAAGCCTGAAATCCAATTCTCATTTATGTGTATATTATGCTCACGATACAGAGGAGTATTCACTAAGAATCGCAAAGCTTCCATAACCTTCGCAGGCCGTATGGTATCAGTCATATAATCATGATTGTATTCCATACGTCTTCTTAAGTGAATTTGTATCACATGAGTTTGATCAAAAGTCCTCGGTAGAGATGTCACAACATTATTAACAGAAATAGGTATATTGACAACGGCACCTTTAATCGAACTTTGGCCTTGATATCCCAATGGACGAATGGTCATAAAAGGCAATCGAGGCATTATTAGCCTTTCTTCAATAGGGGTTAAATTTTTTAAACAATCTGGTATATCCGGAAAGTCTAGACCATTTAACAAACATATTTTTGGTATGTTATTTTTGGCAATCCCATTTTTGCAAGTTAAGCAAAAATTGTAGTTTCCATCTTCAGAAGGAAACTTTTGCTTTAAAAAGAAAACAGATGTAGCATCTGGGTGAACTTGAGCTATAGTTCCGAAATTTAACTTGCGTACTTGATGTGGAAACCATAATCCCCCACAGCAAATACATATTTCGGTGGGACCTTTCTTTATATTTTCAAAATAAATGCTTCGAAAATCTCTTGAAATGCCACCATTTGCAAAAATATCAGAGACATTATTTTCTCTGTTTAATATATTTCGTTGGGACTGCCTTTCATTTTGAATTTGCCTATTTGTTAAGTTTTCTCTATGAATACGGACCAGATTTTGTTGTTGACGTCTCTGATTTAAAATTTGTTCCCTTGCACCCCTCCTGATAAGCTGTCGTCGTTGCGTTTCTCTATAACGTTCCTCTCTCCTTGTTTCAGGATTTCTTCTTGAACGTTCTCTTTGTATCTGATCACGTATGCGCTCTAAATGTCTATAGTTAGGATTTCTTCTAAGTTCTCGGTGTACTACGGTATTATGAGACTGCTCATTTGACCGAATAATAGGGTTTTGGCGTCGAATTCTATGTTCTTGGGTATTCCTACTTTGCTCTTCAGAGCGAAATTGAGGATTTTGTCGCCGGGTTCTATGCTGATTGGTATCTATGATTTGTTCAGCTAACCTTATTTCGGGATTTTCCCGCCGAGACCTATGCTGAACAGTATTTATACTTTGCTCAGCAGACCGAAGATTTGGGTTCTCCCGGCGGGACCTATGTTCTCTGGTATTCCTACTTTGCTCTTCAGAGCGAAATTGAGGATTTTGTCGCCGGGTTCTATGCTGATTGGTATCTACGATTTGTTCAGCTAACCTTATTTCGGGATTTTCCTGCCGAGACCTATGCTGAACAGTATTTATACTTTGCTCAGCAGACCTAAGCTCTGGGTTTTCCCGCCGAGACCTATGCTGAACAGTATTTATACTTTGCTCAGCAGACCGAAGATTTGGGTTCTCCCGGCGGGACCTATGTTCTCGGGTATTCCTACTTTGCTCTTCAGAGCGAAATTGAGGATTTTGTCGCCGGGTTCTATGCTGATTGGTATCTATGATTTGTTCAGCTGACCTTATTTCGGGATTTTCCCGCCGAGACCTATGCTGAACAGTATTTATACTTTGCTCAGCAGACCGAACCTCTTGATTTTGTCGCCTTGTCCTATGTTGAACTGTATTGGTACTTTGTTCTGACAGGCGGACTTCTGGATCTAATCTGCGATTAGCCTGGCTTTGAGTATTATGTGATTGCTCACTAGCTCTATATAATGAGTTAGCCCGAAGAATCTGCATACGTCTTCTATTTTCAAGTCGACTTTGTACAACAGATCTTTTATTTAATCTAGGCATAATTTCTTAAAATTCAATCTTACTAAAGAAAATAAATAATTTAATCTTAATCTATTAAAAAAATAAATAATTTAATCATAATCTATTAAAACAAGTGTGTAAATACTTTCTGATTTTTCTTCCGAATGACTCCTGTGTTCTCTTTTTAGGGTAACTTGCTGGTCTTCTTTCAGTCTTCTTTTCAAGTGGATGATGATATAGATTCGTTCTATATTTTATTATATTGATATGATTTATGATGCTAACACCACTATGGTAAATTTTCACTTAATTAATTAAAACTTCAGCTAAAAATGTAGACTTCACTACTCAAGTTATTTAGTGTAACTGAAAGTATAAACATCTAGCATAATAATATATAAATTATACATATACTCGTATAGTACATACATATATATATCTCTTAGAAATTAGTAATTTGCTTAATAGCCTTGAAAGTATTTACACGGAAAACTCCTACGTAAATTGCTTTTTTTAATGCTTTCTGAAACAAAGGAGTTCATCTTCCGCAAAAGTTCGCTCGTGAAGGCTAAACTATGTAGGTAGAAAATTTGTGAAAACAATTTTTAAGTATACCATATATCAAGGTTGAAAGTTTGAGTTGTTATGAATAGACACAGGTAGGTAAGCCATTTTTGTTTTAAAAATTATTCAATAACATTTGAGTAAGGGGATTTGCAGCCAAATACATTGAAAACAATTTTAAAGAATAAATACTAATTCCCATTAAATATATATGCTAAATATTGTAAATTATTAGGTCTATGTACACATCTGTGTCTTAATACCTAAACCGTCCATAAGCTATCTATGGAGCTTTGTAAATCGCGATTTTTTCGCATAAGCCAAATTAAAACAATTAATACTAATTTGGTCCATCTGAAAAGCAGGTTTTCTAATTGCGTGCCTTTGATACTAGACTACTATTAATTTACGTTAGTATTTCTTACTGACTTTCAAATATAGTTGGATTTTACATGTGCCTAAAAAATTTAATGTATAATATGTGACCTGGTCCACGAAAAAGGAGCTAACTTTCAAACAAGTTATGACTTTTTGGATTCTATCACGTGAAAAAGCATCTCATCTTCCATCCGAACCAACTAAAAAGTGAAAATTAATTTTTTGACACCTAAGCCCCCTTTCCGTTTTCCAGGTCACATATATGTATTCTTATAATATTTTAAAGATATCTTAGGAAGTACGCAATATACATATTCGGCGTAAAGTAAAAAGTAAAGGCAGAAATCGTGTTATTACATATGTATATGGGGGCCAACACGTTGACTTAAGTATGAACATATTTCCATGCAAATTTATTAAGGTAATTCAAAATTTGACCAATATATTCGGCACAAAGTCCACTAGAATTGTGAAAATCAAATAAGAGGTATGTGGGGGCAAGAAGAAATATTGGCTTGATTTTGCCCATTTTTGGCACAGACGAACACTGTTGGAAGGAACACATCTCCTATGAATATGTTTAGAATATCTGAGATATTTACCGATATTTTCAATAAAATGGTCTGATCTCGGTGATTTTTATTCGGGCTATGCTACACCAGAAATACAGTATTTGTGAAAAGTTTTGGTCCGTTATCTTCACTCGTGTTGAACTTATATACTTTAACGTGAACGAATCAGATGGACTTCAAAATTGTGGTATATGGGAAGTAGGCGTGGTTGTGAATATATTTCGCCCAATTTCGAACCATAGATGCTACGGAAATATTATACAGAGAAGGCATCAGATGGAACTCAAAATAGCGTTATATTGGAAGAAGGCGTGGTTGTGAACCGATTTCACCCCTATTTCGTACACGTCATCAAGGTGTTAAGAAAACATAATATACCGAATTTCATTGAAATCGGTCGAGGAGTTCCTGAGATATGGTTTTAGGTCCATAAGTGGGCGACGCCACGCCCATTTTCAATTTTTAAAAAAAGCTTGGGTGCAGCTTCTTTCTGCCATTTTTTCCGTAAAATTTAGTGTTTCTGACGTTTTTTGTTAGTCGGTTAACGCACTTTTAGTGATTTTCAACATAACCTTTGTATGGGAAGTGGGCGTGGTTATTATCCGATTTCTTCCATTTTTGAACTGCTTATGGAAATGCCTGAAGGAAACGGCTCTGTAGTGTTTGGTTGACATAGCTATAGTAGTTTCTGAGATATATACAAAAAACTTAGTAGGGGGCGGGGCCACGCCCACTTTTCCAAAAAAATTACGTCCACATATGCCGCTCCTTAATGCGATCCTTTGTGCCAAATTTCACTTTAATATCTTTATTTATGGCTTAGTTATGACACTTTATAGGTTTATACCTAAATGTTAAATTAAGGCATTTTTTCCAAATGCACTGCCGTTGTGGTCTTATGTCAACTTGAGTAAAATGATGAGGGTTAATTAACTTTAATATGGGAATTTAATAATTTGAAGCAACTTCATATTGATTTCTAAATGTGTACATGCGAGAAGATCGGTTTTATACCTATATGTAAAATTGTGGAATTTTTCCAAATGCACTGCCGTTATGGTCTTATGTCAACTTGAGTAAAATGATAAGGGTTAATTAACTTTAATATGTGAATTTAATAATTTGAAACAACTTGATATGGATTTCTAAATGTGTACATGCAAGAAAGTCGGTTTTATACCTAAATGTAAAATTATGGAATTTTTTCCAAATGCAATGCCGTTATGGTCTTATGTCATTTTGAGTAAGATGATAAGGGTTAATTAACTTTAATATGTGAATTTAATAATTTGAAACAACTTGATATGGATTTCTAAATGTGTACATGCAAGAAAGTCGGTTTTATACCTAAATGTAAAATTAAGGCATTTTTTCCAAATGCACTGCCGTTGTGGTCTTATGTCAACTTGAGTAAGATGATAAGGGTTAATTAACTTTAATATGTGAATTTAATAATTTGAAACAACTTGATATGGATTTCTAAATGTGTACATGCAAGAAAGTCGGTTTTATACCTAAATGTAAAATTAAGGCATTTTTTCCAAATGCACTGCCGTTGTGGTCTTATGTCAACTTGAGTAAAATGATGAGGGTTAATTAACTTTAATATGTGAATTTAATAATTTGAAACAACTTGATATGGATTTCTAAATGTGTACATGCAAGAAAGTCGGTTTTATACCTAAATGTAAAATTAAGGAATTTTTTCCAAATGCACTGCCGTTATGGTCTTATGTCAACTTGAGTAAAATGATGAGGGTTAATTAACTTTAATATGTGAATTTAATAATTTGAAACAACTTGATATGGATTTCTTAATGTGTACATGCAAGAAAGTCGGTTTTATACCTAAATGTAAAATTAAGGAATTTTTTCCAAATGCACTGCCGTTATGGTCTTATGTCAACTTGAATAAGATGATAAGGGTTAATTAACTTTAATATGTGAATTTAATAATTTGAAACAACTTGATATAGATTTCTTAATGTGTACATGCAAGAAAATCGGTTTTATACAAATGTAAAGTAATGGAATTTTTTCCAAATGCACTGCCGTTATGGCTTTATGTCAACTTGAGTAAGATGAGAAAGTTAATTAACTTTAATATGTGAATTTAATAAATTGAAGCAATTTGATATG
>NW_026090323.1:0-18400 GCF_024586455.1 Bactrocera neohumeralis
AAATTAACATCGAAATAAAAGCCAACTTTGCTTATGATAATACACAAGCATCTCTTGTTTTCGTTCAACTTAAGAAAGCTAATTTTAAGAAGATTAATTACGAACTTAAAATAACTTGGCCAGATTACACTGGCAATATTGAATTTAGTGCCTCCCACTTTAATGAAAAAACTATTGTAAACTTATTTGAAAAATATGTTCCGAAGTGTGTTGTTACTCAAAAAATTAGTTCTAATTTATGGTTTTCGAAATAATTATTTAAATTAAAAAATAGAAAATCTCGTGCTTTTAAACTTTTTAAAAAAACTGGTTTAGTTGCTAACTATTCAAAATATTCTAAACTGCGTCGACAATTTACTGAACTTAACAAAATATGTTATCATAATTATATAAATAAAGTAAAAAATAATATTATACGTAATTTTCCGTCCGCTATGAAATATAAGTCTAGTATGTCTAGTGACAATCACACCATTTCTAATATGTTCGCTGAATTCTTTAGGTCCAATTGGAGGATGGAGTCATGTGTAGAAGTTCACGTAAGTGAGGAAAGTTCTCTGATCGCCATTCACTTGGGAGTGGCCAGAAACGATTCTTTTACACATGGCTCAAGCAGCTCACTACTTCCGGTCTTTGACCAAGTATCCTCTGGGTAGCCTAAGAACATCCGTTCGAAGGCGAGCTAAAGTGAGAAGGCGAAACATTCTACAAGGGTTGTGCGCTGGGTTTGGGACCCGCCACGTAAAAAACACCCCCAGTGAAGAGCTACAACCAGCCTCGGATGAGAGACCCCCCTTTTGATGACGACCATGGCAAACGAAATAAGGACTACGAATTGAGGGCATGCACCTGGAATGTCCGGTCCCTTAATTGGGTAGGTGCCGCTGCCCAGCTGGTTGATGTCCTCGTAAAGACAAAGGCCGACATCACCGCCGTCCAAGAAATGCGATGGACGGGACAAGGACAGAGACGAGTAGGTCCTTGTGACATTTACTACAGTGGCCATATAAAGGAGCGCAAGTTTGGTGTAGGATTCGTGGTGGGAGAGAGACTCCGTCGCCGAGTACTATCATTCACTGCGGTGAATGAACGTCTAGCCACAATCCGCATCAAAGAGAGGTTCTTCAACATATCGCTGATTTGCGCCCACGCCCTGACGGAAGAGAAGGACGATGTGACCAAAGATGCCTCCTATGAGCGCTTGGAGCGCGCTTATGAGAGCTGCCCCCGCCACGATGTCAAAATCGTGCTTGGCGACTTTAACGCCAGGGTGGGCAAAGAAGGTATATTTGGCACTACGGTCGGTAAATTCAGCCTCCACGACGAAACATCCCCAAATGGGTTGAGGCTGATTGACTTCGCCGGGCCCGAAATATGGTTATCTGTAGTACTAGATTCCAGCATAAGAAGATTCATCAAGCTACCTGGCTGTCTCCGGATCGAAAACTACCAACCAGATCGATCATGTTGTGATAGACGGAAGACACGTCTCCAGTGTTTTAGATGTGCGTGCGCTCCGAGGTCCTAACATCGACTCGGACCACTATCTTGTTGCAGCTAAGATTCGCACCCGCCTCTGTGCAGCAAAACGCGCGCCACCAAACACAAGGAAGGTTCGACGTCGAGAAGCTGCAATCACAACAGACAGCCGAACGATTTTCACCTCGGCTTGCACTCCTCGTTTCTTGAGAGCACTCGTCAACAACTCGGTATAAGGGAACTGTGGGACGGCATTTCAAACTCCTTACGTACAGCTGCAACCGAAACCATTGGTTTTCGGAAAGTGCAAAAGAACAGCTGGTACGACGAGGAGTGCCGTGTCGCAGCGGAGAGAAAACAGGCTGCCTACCTCGCAACGTTACGATCGACCACTACACGTGCGGGATGGGATAGATACCGAGAGTTGAAGAGGGAAGCGAGACGCATTTGTAGACAGAAGAAGAAAGAGGCTGAAATGCGTGAGTACGAAGAGCTTGATAAGCTGGCCGACAGGGGTAATGCTCGAAAATTCTACGAAAAAATGCGGCGGCTTACGGAAGGTTTCAAGACCGGAGCGTATTCCTGTAGAACCCCAAAGGTGATCTAGTCACTGATGCCCAGAGCATACTTAAATTATGGAGGGAACACTTCTCCAGCCTGCTGAATGGCAGTGAACGCACAACACCAGGAGAAGGAGAACCCGATTCCCCAATCGATGACGATGGAGCAGACGTTCCATTACCCGACTATGAAGAAGTTCGAATAGCAATTGCCCGCCTGAAGAACAACAAAGCGGCAGGGGCCGACGGATTGCCGGCCGAGCTATTCAAACACGGCGGCGAAGAACTGATAAGGTGCATGCATCAGCTTCTTTGTAAAATATGGTCGGACGAAAGCATGCCCAACGATTGGAATTTAAGTGTGCTATGCCCAATCCATAAAAAAGGAGACCCCACGATCTGCGCCAGATCTGCGCCAACTACCGTGGGATTAGCCTCCTCAACATCGCATATAAGGTTCTATCGAGCGTATTGTGTGAAAGATTAAAGCCCACCGTCAAGAAACTGATTGGACCTTATCAGTGTGGCTTCAGACCTGGCAAATCAACAACCGACCAGATATTCACCATGCGCCAAATCATGGAAAAGACCCGTGAAAGGAGAATCGACACACACCACCTCTTCGTCGATTTCAAAGCTGCTTTCGACAGCACGAAAAGGAGCTGCCTTTATGCCGCGATGTCTGAATTTGGTATCCCCGCAAAACTAATACGGCTGTGTAAACTGACGTTGAGTAACACCAAAAGCTCCGTCAGGATCGGGAAGGACCTCTCCGAGCCGTTCGATACCAAACGAGGTTTCAGACAAGGCGATTCCCTATCGTGCGACTTTTTCAACCTGCTTTTGGAGAAAATAGTTCGAGCCGCAGAACTAAATAGAGAAGGTACCATCTTCTATAAGAGTGTACAGCTGTTGGCGTATGCCGATGATATTGATATCATCGGCCTCAACACCCGCGCCGTTAGTTCTGCTTTCTCCAGGCTGGACAAGGAAGCACAGAAAATGGGTCTGGCAGTGAACGAGGGCAAGACGAAATATCTCCTGTCATCAAACAAACAGTCGTCGCATTCGCGACTTGGCACTCACGTCACTGTTGACAGTCATAACTTTGAAGTCGTAGATAATTTCGTCTATCTTGGAACCAGCGTAAACACCACCAACAATGTCAGCCTAGAAATCCAACGCAGGATAACTCTTGCCAACAGGTGCTACTTCGGACTGAGTAGGCAATTGAGAAGCAAAGTCCTCTCTCGACAAACAAAAACCAAACTCTATAAGTCACTCATAATTCCCGTCCTGCTGTATGGTGCAGAGTCTTGGACGATGTCAACAACGGATGAGTCGACGTTGCGAGTTTTCGAGAGAAAAGTTCTGCGAAAGATTTATGGTCCTTTGCGCGTTAGCCACGGCGAATACCGCATTCGATGGAACGATGAGCTGTACGAGATATACGACGACATCGACATAGTTCAGCGAATTAAAAGACAGCGGCTACGCTGGCTAGGCCATGTTGTCCGGATGGACGAAAACACTCCAGCTCTGAAAATATTCGACGCAGTACCCGCCGGGGGAAGCAGAGGAAGAGGAAGACCTCCACTCCGTTGGAAGGACCAAGTGGAGAAGGACCCGGCTTCGCTTGGAATATCCAATTGGCGCCACGTAGCGAGAAGAAGAAACGACTGGCGCGTTGTTGTTAACTCGGCTATAATCGCTTAAGCGGTTTCTACGCCAATTAAGAAAAAGTTTCAGAAGCAAACGTCTTAAATCAGTTAAATATGTTAGAGCAATCATACAATTACGGCCCAGATATGATTCCCTCATGTTTTCTTAAGAAATGTGCCAAATATATATACCAACCCCTAACAAAACTATTTAACTCATCTCTAAGCAAGGCTTATTTCATCCATATGGAAAAAGTCATTTATAATTCCTTCACATAAGAGTGGATTTAGGTCATCTATTGAAAGCTATAGGAAAATAGCAAAGTTGTCACCAATATCAAAACTTTATGAAGGAATTATAACAGACGACATAACCTTCCGGATCTCTCCACTAATTTCTTGTTCTCAGCACGGTTTTCTACAGTAACTAATTTGCTAAAATTTTTAACAAATATATCAACGGGCTTTAGGGAGAATAAGCATACTGATGTTATATACAAGATTTTAGTAAAGCTTTTGATAAAGTAAACCATTCAATTCTTTTGAATAAACTTGATCTTCTTGGTTTTCAACCAATATTTCTAAAATGGGTTGGTTCTTATCTTAGTAATAGCATTCAACGAGTCATATTTAAAGATACTTTTTCTGACTTAATCAATGTTCCTTCAGGCGTTCCTCAAGGTAGCCATCTTGGTCCAATTCTGTTCTTGTTATTTATTAACGACATATCATCTGTTGTTAAGTTTTCAAAAGTTTTATTATATGCTGACGATGTAAAACTTTTTAAAACATATACTTCAAACAGCGAAAGATGTCAGTTGCAAACAGACTTAAACAACCTAGTTTCTGGGTGTGATAGATTTGATATACATTGAACCTTAAAAAATGTAAAACGATGTGCTTTTCAATGTAGAGCTGTAGACCCCACCCATACGCAATACAAAACTTTAGGTTGGAGCAAGTATGCAGTTTTGTTGATCTGGGAGTAATTATGGACCCCAAACTCAATTTTAATCTTCACGTATCTTCCACGGTTTTTAAAGCTAAAGGTGCTCTTAGTTTTGTTAAACGTTGGTCTAAAGAATTTAGAGATCCGTTTACCACAAAAATTCTTTTTACATCTCTGTGAGGCCTATATTGGAGTATGCTTCTGTGGTTTGGAACCCTAGTTACCAAGTCCATTCGGAGAAGTTAGAGTCCGTTCAAATACTATTTTTTCTTTTTGCATTAAATCATTTGCATTGGGATTCCAGTTTAAATCTTCCCCCCTACACTAACCGTTTAAAATTTATATGCAAATCTCCCGAGACTCTCTAGTCGTAGGGAGATGATTGGTTTCCTATTTCTTGTAAAACTCATGAATGGGTCAGTCTGTAGCCCATCTCTCTTATCTGATATTAATTTTAATGTTTCTGCTCGCTCTACCAGGCGGTTTAGACCCTTACTTTTAAAATTTTCTAGAACAAATTTTGAGTTAAACGAACCATTCCGCCGTATATGTCATGATTTCAATTTTCATTCCACCATATTTGATCTAACTTGAGTCTGTCACCATTAAAAAATTATTTTATCTACTTTTAACAAGTAACATTTAAAAAAACTTTAATCTAATTCTTAATTTCGGCTGTTGAAATTTTTGTTTCTGTAGCTGAGCAGCTTAAGATCGCAACGCTTAAAACTCTCTTGCCTTTTATGACTCCGGCCAATTCCTCTCGCCTGCGGATTGCGCCCCCTCGCGTCGGTTGGGCGGGAGGAAGGTAATCGTTGGGTATTATTTCGGGTGATTTTTTAAGAGCTTGATAACTTTTTTTTTAAAAAAAAACGCATAAAATTTGCAAAATCTCATCGGTTCTTTATTTGAAACGTTAGATTGGTTCATGACATTTACTTTTTGAAGATAATTTCATTTAAATGCTGACCGCGGCTGCGTCTTAGGTGGTCCATTCGGAAAGTCCAATTTTGGGCAACTTTTTCGAGCATTTCGGCCGGAATAGCCCGAATTTCTTCGGAAATGTTGTCTTCCAAAGCTGGAATAGTTGCTGGCTTATTTCTGTAGACTTTAGACTTGACTATTTTTTGTGGGGCTACGTCAAGTCTAAAGTCTACAGAAATAAGCCAGCAACTATTCCAGCTTTGGAAGACAACATTTCCGAAGAAATTCCCGCTATTCCGGCCGAAATGCTCGGAAAAGTTGCCCAAAAATTGGACTTTCCGAATGGACTCACCCACATGCAGCCGCCATTACTGATATTGATGGTTATCCATTGTATCGCCGCAGAAACGGTGGTCATATATATAAAATGAGAACTTCAAATTCTAACCAATTTGAAATTGACAATCAATGGGTAGTACCATACTCACCACTACTCTCCAAAACGTACAAGGCTCATATTAATGTTGAGCTTTGCAGTTCTGTCAAATCCATCAAGTATATTTGCAAGTACGTTCATAAGGGTAGTGATTTGGCCGTATTTGGAGTACAAAATATAGACGAAAATGATGAAATAACACACTACCAAATGGATAGATACATTAGCAGCAATGAAACTATCTGGCGCATACTAGCTTCCCCATACACCATAGAGAACCTGCTATCCAACATCTTGCAGTGCATCTTGAAAACGGACAACGTGTGTATTTCACGGAAGAAAATATTATCCAAAGAGCATGTGAACCACCAAAAACGACACTAACCGAATTTTTCACTCTTTGTAAAAAATCTGATATGTATGGTCAATTCGCAAAAACACTATTATATACTGATATTCCATGCTATTTTAGATGGAACACGTCAGCTAAAAACTGGGAACCACTTAAAAAGGGAGAACGACATCCTTCAATTGCAGGCATATTTAAAGCTAAGACACTGGGACGACTTTATACTGTACATCCAAAACAACGTGAATGCTTTTTTCTGCGTTTATTGTTGGTAAATGTTCTTGGACCAATCTCTTTTCAATTTTTACGAATAGTTAATAGCCATGTGTTCAGTACATATAAAGATGCATGTCACGCGTTGCAACTTTTAGAAGATGACAGCCATTGGGATCTGACACTTGCTGATGCTGCTTAACGTCCTCGCCGAGTAATATTCGTCAACTATTTGCCATTTTTTTGACGACATGTCAAGCCTGGATAAGCGAGAGTTCAAGGAGCTCAATTTCATTCTCGCTTATAGAGGTTTTACACTAACCCGAGTGCGATAAAATAACAAAGTTATTTAGTTCCACGCAATAGAATAGGCACAATATTGACAAGAAAACAATACAAAAACAATTGTAGGAATTTTCACGAAAGTTAAGAATGAGCCATAAAATAGCAGATGTTAAATTTTGAAGTTTGTTTTGTGTGTATCTTTAATGTAAGTATGTATTCTTATTGTAATTATAGTTCCTCCTAAATAATATACATAAATAAATAAAGCTTGACTGTCGCTTATAGAGGTATAGATAAGTAGCATTCTCATAGGAGGTCCAGGAGGGAAAACGGCTCTCCTTAAAGTGGATTCTGTTTCTCGCTAATAGAGATTTTGGGAGCTTAAAATGACGGGTCCTGGCTCTCACTCTCACTTATAGAGTTTTCTTACTAATCCTAAGTTCTCACTTACCCAGTTTAGACTGTACTCTACAAACTTAGACTTCACACAATATATATATATAACGAAGCATTATTAATGATTGAAGATTTATGTATTATGATCGCAAGTTTACCACTTAGTCATTATGGTATTCCATCTCCTGATCGCCCAGCTACAGACTTAGTAAATAGTGATTTGCAGCGAGAAGAACAATTTAATAATCGTTATTTAAATACATTTGTTACTAGCAATGAACCATTATTAACTGAAGAGCAGAAGAGCATATGCAATCGAATTATGTTGGCTGTTAATGCCAAACAAGGCGGTTTTTTCTATTTAGATACACCAGGTGGGACCGGTAAAACATATTTGTTATCTTTCATTCTTGCGAAACTACGGTCACAACATAAAATTGCATTAACAGTTGCATCATCAGGCATAGCTGCTACTTTTTGTTGGATGGTGGGCGGACAGCACATTCTGCTTTCAAGCTACCATTAGATATGTATTCCTAACAATCCAAATGCAATGTGTAATATCAAAAAAGAAGCGGAATGACAGCAGTGTTACGGAAGACTTCGATCATAATTTGGGATGAGTGTACTATGGCTCATAAGCATTCACTGGAAGCATTAAATAGCATATGCAGGATTTAAACAATAGTGACAGACTTTTGGGTGGTATTATTTTATTACTCTCAGGTGATTTTCGGCAAACGTTGCCAGTTATTCCTCGCTCTACTTTTGCAGATGAAGTTAATGCATGTCTAAAACAATCAATTTTATGGAGAAATGTTGAAACACTCAGACTGACAAAAACATGCGAGTAAAACTCAAAATGATCCAACAGCACAAGAATTTTCTAAACAAGTACTGGATCTTGAAAACGGTGAAATAGAATTTCATCAAGATACTCAACATATTAGATTGCCAGATAATTTCAGTACTGTTGTTCAAACTAAAAATGAACTGATTGAGAGTGTCTTCCCTGATATATACTAAATAACTATTTAAATCATGACTGGTTTAGTAATCGTGCAATTTTAGCAGCGAAAAATGTTGAAGTTGATCTGATTAACTACCAGATATAACAATTATTACCAGGTGATTTAATGTCATTTAAGTCTATCGATGCTACTGTAGAAGAAAACGAGGCAGTGAATTTCCCAATTGAATTTTTAAATTCCTTAGACATATCAGGAATGCCACCACACAATCTAATTTAAACCCTCCTAAACTATGCAACGGCACACGTTTGGTGATCAAAAGAATTACTGGAAACGTTCTTGAAGCAACTATTTTGACAGGAAAGTTTAAAGGAGAAATTGTTTTGTTACCCCGTATTCCGATGATACCATCCGATTCTCCCATACTATTTAAAAGACTACAGTTTCCCATTCGTTTAGCTTACGCGATGATTACAAATAAATATCAAGGCCAAACAATGTCTATTTGCGGATCAGACTTGGAAAATCCATGTTTCTCCCATGGGCAATTATATGTGGCGTGTCCACGAGTAGGAAGACCATCAAGCTTATTTGTATTAACAAAGGACCGATTGACCAAAAATATTGTACATCGATTGGCGCTTCATTGAACATTAACTGCGATTTATTACCAATAAAGACATTATGTATATATATCAAATACAAATATTCAAAGTATTTATTAAATATGTTATAAAAATGTTATGTTAATTTGTGTTAAATTTTGTCTTTCAAATCTTTCTTGAATCACTCAGCCACAGCAACGCGTGGCCGGGTCTGCTAGTAATCTAATAAAATACAAAAAAGCTAATGCAGTGTTTCCAAAAAATATTAAAGAAGCTAAGAGGCCTTGCTTACAAAAACATACCGGAGCTATCACTCCGTTAACTAATTTCAAGAAATTATGGGCTCACATAAAAATACTCTCATGGTCCTATAAACAAGTTTTTTTTGTTTTTTTTTTTATTTAATTGACATTGTTACTAGTTAACATAAAATAAACTAATGAACAGTTTGTTTTGCTGGCTTCAGTGTTCCCATGGTCATAAAGTCTTTCCATATGAGACTTTGCATATTTGTTGATTGATACGGCATGATACATACGGCAACTGAGTCAATTCCGAAATCGTTTTTAAGATGGCGCTGCGAACATACCAATTTTATTTTTAATTCTTCTTTTTTTTGACATATGTATGTGCTGATTTAGTTTCGTACTCATTGGGAAATGACAATCGCTGGAGCAATTATCACTGCATCTCCAAGTCAGATACAAACATTATTTGCTATCATCATTTCGACATGCTTTCCATCGAACCCATCTTACCTGTGGCACAAATACAAGGATAATATAAAAATCGTGAAATCAATTGCGTCAATCAAGAGTTTGAACGAGAAAGTGAATAAGATCACCAAGAATGAAATTTAATAATTCGAACGAATGTATCCCTGTTGAATCATCAACAAAGGGATGTTTATAATACATTGATGACGGCCATTGACAATCGAAATGGTGGTTCCTGGATGCCCCTGGTGGTACTGGTAAGACATTTCTCTTGTCAGTAGTTTTGCCACTGTTCGTGCGAGAACCAACATTGCGGTAACAGGTGCTATTTCTGAAAGCAGCCACATTGTTAATTAAAATTTTCGTTAAATCTTCAAACTAATGAAGAATCAATATGTCATATTGCAAAACCCTCTGCAATAGCAAAAGTTTTAATAGCATTGAAAATCATCATCTGGGACGAATGCACAAAGACACATAAACGAGCATTGGAAGCATTAAATCGAACATTGAAAGATCTACGCAATGACTCAAGATGTTTTGGAGGCGCGATGATTTTACTTTCTGTAGATTTCCGCCAAACACTACCAGTAATACCAAGATCAACTGCTGCAGACAAAATTAACACTTGCCTCAAATCATTGAATCTATGGCGCTATGTGAAATAATTTCATCTGACAACAAACATGAGAATTGCATTGTTGGGCGTTACATCTGCTGACGATTTCTCTGAGCAATTAATGACTATTGGTAACGGTGGAGTACTGTCGACGAGTTCAGCGGATTTCTTTTTCATAGAATTTCTGTAACTTTGTCTCATTAAAAAACAAGTTCATAAAAAAAGTATTCCAAAACATCATTACTAAACACAAAAATAATGAATGGTTGAGTGAGCGAACAATTTTGGCGCCTAAGAATAAAGATGTAGATCTAAGAAAGTTGGACGGAGATTTTAAATAATGTATATCGTGCTGCATGTGTATGTTTTGAATCTTGACTATAAATGTTTTTCCGGGTATTTTAAACACTTTGAGAAAAAGAGAAGTATCAAAATGTGCGCAAAGTATTTACGAAAGGAAGTGAAGCGAAAAAAGTAGGTACATTTGGAAAGGCGAAGCGGTTACTGGTTATCCGGATTTGTAAATAAATCAAAAAATTATGAATGCTTCTATTTGCGGTTGTTGTTCGTAAATATGTGTGGACCAACGTCATTTGAAAGAGTACAGTTAATGGTATAATATGACCAAAGAATCGTGCTGCATGTGAAGGACTCATTTTACTAAAAAACGATACTCATTGGAAAACGACAAGTTGAAGCAATTATATCTGCATCTCCAAGTCAGAAAACAGAAAATATTGTGTATAACAAGATAGCTAACTGAACAAAACGACATCTACACTAGAATATATGAATAATAAAGAATCATTAAAAAGCTTTAATAATTTAATTTTTATTTCCTAAAAAGAGGATTTAATAAAACTCAAAACCTGCTTATTTGTTTCATTTAAGGCAAAACAGAGTTCGACGGGCCCTTTAATTTATAATAATGTAAATATTGTAGATACTACTAGACTTAAAGTCCTAGGTTTAATATTTGATAAGAGACTTACTTTCTTCTAGGCTTATATAATTAAGTGTATATCAAAATATTGCTCGACTCATATTTCTTCTCTCATCAATATCACAAGGGCTTTAATTTTATCTAATATAGGTTAAGGTCTCTCAATCTACGGCAATTGTGCAAAAAACAATATAAAGCAAGTCTTTACAAAAAACAAAAACGAAAACATATTCCGAAACTACTATTATGCAATAAGCCAAATGGACTAATGTGACAGACTCCAATAATTCCTCCACTTCTTCTAATTGCATTAAACAAGCTAAAAATCCAGGTATTATAATTAAAAACATCAAAACAAGAACACTAACTCCAGGGTATATCAAAGTTTGTTCAAAGAACTCATTGTGCATCATACGTAATCGGAAACTCATTTTTACTGACGCTCCGGTGGCCGACTTCTACACGTCATATGCCCAACCCCTCACAAAACTATAATATGTATATCAAATAAGTTCGGGTGCAGTGTTTTGAATAAAACACGCTCTCTTATTTCCATTGGTATAACTCACATATTGGCCGATATATGCGGTTCAAAGTCACCCCGAAGTTCGAAAATCTTTATATTAAGTATATGTGGGGGGGGCGGGGGTAAGGGAAGTATTAGTCCGATTCAACCCATTTTTAACATACAGACATACCATTATAAGAGAAAGATTCTGATAATTTCAATTGTATATCTCACACATTGACCGATATTTTCGATCAAAAGGCAGGGGCTTGAACAGTTTATTGGATTTAAACAATTTTTGGTCATAATGTGACACACACTAAAGTCATTATATCTTTTAAGTTTTATCCTGTTATATTAATTGCTTTTTGATTTGTGTACAATGTGTCATAATATGCCACGTACTAAATTTTGCCGGGTCCCGGGATATGGGGTTCTACTAAAAAGTACCACGCCCATAGTCTAATTTTCACGTCGGCTTCCATAAAGATGAGAGAGATCGGTATTAAAATTTCTCTCTGGTGTATTTAGCTATTGATTTATCCTGCTTTTAGTAGTTTTTAACAGTACCGTTATATGGGAAATGAGCGGGATTATCCTCCATTTCTATCCGTTTTCACAATGTCGGTAGAATTTCTTAAAAGATTTGGGTTCAGAAAATTTTGTTGTTGCAGCGTAAGTGCGATCCTTTATACCAAATTACAGCTTTATATCTTAACTTAGTGCTTAGTTATGGCATTTTACATGTTTTTGGTTAATGGCGATTTGTGGGCGTTGCAGTGGTCCGATTGAACTCGTTTTTTTTTCACTAAGGAACCCACATACCAAGATTCTTCGAGACATATCAATTTTTACTCAAAACGTACGTTCTGTTTTTGACTTTTATCTGAAGCTAAATGCAAGCCGAAGACTGAGCTGTGCAAAAAGTATGGGTGCTGTCTTACCACATTGAACAGAATTTTGCAACATGAGTCCAAGTGAAAATTGTCAAGCGATCGTGAACGGCATGTAGATCATATTGAAGTTGAATGGGCGCACACTAGTTGATTTCAAAGGCCAAAAATAAAAAATAAAAGCTTGAAATTGCCAATGTTTGAATCAAAGCTATTTCTTAAAACACCAATAAAACTAACGGTATATACATTTTTGCTGTACCCCATTCGTAGGGGCTACGAAAAGCGAGAGAAGTGAGAGCTTAAGAATTATCTCTCTTATAATAAATTAAATTGCAATATAAAATCGTGTTTCATCCCCATAAATCGAAATGAGTATTGATAATAAAGGTATACGTTAAAACAATTATTTTATAAGTGCCCTTTTGTGTGGTATGTTTTTCTTCATACATCGAATTTTGGTATACAAAAAGAGAATCCCTGTCTCGCCCTCAAATAAATCAAGTTTGTTTATATTAATTAATGTTTTCTAAGTATATGCTTTTGATTTCAGCTGAAACCTTTTGTAACTCTCTTTGTTATTCATGTTATTCTTCCAGACATGCGATTTTTTGGGGGTTCGCTTTTATAATTTTTTGTATTTACGTATATATATTCTTGAATATTTTATTGTTTTTTTTCATCATACATATAGTATATCCATATTTCAGCTTTGGTTTTCATTTTATCATTTTCTCACTTTTATCAAATGTTTGTTTTATACGTACTTTTATTTGGGCACATCATATCGCTGTGAACTTTCACGTCTATATATAATATTATATTTTTAAATTTCGGTGTTTAGAAAATGTGTGAAGAAATATCACTTATCACCAAAGCGAATTTAATAAAGCTTAAGTATCTACTTATATGAAGCTTCGTTAACAAAAAACTTGATATTCACTTTTTACCCTGCTGTGAAAACATTTTAAAGGAAAAACAGTTATCCTGGTCAAATAAAGGTCTCAGAATCTGATGTTGAAGCTGAGATAAAAAAATTATTGGACCACATTGCGTCACAAATGTATTATGTTATTCAATATACACCAGCTTCAACTGGAGAGCTCTCATAAGAATCTGTTGAGTCAAGCAATAAGGACGTTAAGATGTATCGACTCCATCATACACGAAAGAACTAACGAATCGCTACAAATCAGGACTTGCTAAACCGATTGCTTTTGAGCTTAGATCCTTTCATCACCAGAAACTATCATGCAAAAGGAAATCACTTTTATTAAAATCAGTTTTTGATTTAGTTGAATAATATTCAAAAAATTCTTTTTTTCATTTATCAGCTTTTTTGATTTAATATAAATAATTAAAATTTGTTACCATCGGGGGGTGGAGGAGTGGGAAATGGGAAAGGGAGATTTTAAAAAGCTTTGGCAAAAGTTTCACTTTTATATACTTATGTAGGCAGTGGAAGTATTTTTGGCCGCTGATTCCATACAAGACCGACCACTGTGGGGCGCTTCACATTTGCTTCGAACAAATCATCGGGTGCTGTGATGAAACCAGTTCATGGAAGAAACACTGCAAATTAATTGTTATTTTACCCCATCAAAAGGTTGGTTATGGCGCTGGCAATAGCGGCAAGGAATTAAGCTCAGAAAAATACATACGGGGCAAAAATCTGAATTAAATTTCAAAAATTTATTTTATTTATTTATTTATTATTTGTAAAATAATAAAACAATTATTATTATACATTAAATATAAGGAGCACTAGCTACAGAGGCTTTCAGCTCACGGCTTAATTATAAAAGACTTAAGTAACAGAGATGGAACCTCCCATGTAGGAAATATTTACAAGCAATATGTTTTTATGGACTAAAAATTATATGTTATAAATAAATTTAAAAAGGAAGGATAACTTAAATATATTTTTTTAACTTTGTATGAGATAGGAATTCAGATATTTTAGTGATGTTTACAATAGATGTTATTTTTAATAGATCAAGAGCTTTATTATTCTGAAATATACTGGTCCTTGCTGAGTTGAAGGGCATTCATCCAGTAGATGTGTTATGGTTAAGGACGACGAGTTACAGTATAGGCAGGTTGAAATACGGTTTCCATTTAATAAATGGGAATGCGTTAATGACGTGTGACCAAGACGAAGGCGAACGAAGGCTTTTATATCTTGGCAATGGCCTGTTGGCGGATATGCAGGTTTTTTCCCTTCTTGGTTGCAGATGGCGTAGTGGTGTTGCACATTCTTCCAGGCATTAACTTTTATGGCTTTTTGTTTTGAAACGATTAAATGGATTATGTCGTTTTTTTCGATGTAGTCAAAAACAATCAATGGCTGTTTTGCCGCCAATTTGGCGTTTACATCGGCCCATTCATTTCCGGTAATACCGGCATGTCCAGGGATCCACATAATTTTTATTCTTGTGTTCCCAATTAGTATGTTTCTAATTTGCGCAATGAGGTAGGATTTGTTGGATGCATTTAGGAGAGCTGAGATAGTAGACTTGCTATCAGTACATATTAATGTTTTTAAGTTAGAGTTTTGTACTAGGGATAGCGCATTATAGATGGCTGCTGCTTCTGCGGTGTATACTGAGCTGTAATTGGGCAGGTGTCCAGCTTTTAATGTCTTTCCAACGTTATCAACAATAGCAAAAGACGTGTAGAAGTCGGCCTTCGAAGCGTCAGTAAAAATGAGTTTCCAATCTACGTAGTGTTGCACAATGCGCTCTTTGAACAAACTTTGATAAACCCTGGAATTGGTGTTCTTTTTATGATGTTTTTGAAGATGTAGATCGAACGAAGATTCTTTGAGTAGCCATGATGGGGCAAAAGAAATAGACTTTTCCTCCGGTATAGTTGTAATACCTAAATCCTTAGCTAATTTAATGCATTTAGAAATAGTGGAGTTAGTATCGTCGGTCCATTTGGCTTTTACTATATCATATAAAAGCTTATTATTACATAATAGTAGTTTTTGAATAAGCTTTTGTGAAGTATATATAACTCTTTCCTCGATGGATGGGAGTCCGGCTTCCGTTAATGTGAACTTTATTGGTGATGTTGGGAATGCCCGAATACTTCTTCTAACAGCTGCATGAACCAATCTTTGCACCATGATTTGCTTTATGTTGCTTTTGGCACAATTGCCGTAGATAGGGAGACCATAATCAATCTTAGATAAAATTAAAGCTCTTGTTATATTGATGAGAGAAGAAATGTGAGTTAAACAGTGTTTTGATGATAGATACTTAATTATATTAAGCCTAGAAATTAGTTGCTTACGTAGACTTGTACAGTGTTCCTTAAAAGTAAGTCTCTTATCGAATATTATACCTAGGAATTTAAGACTAGTAGTATTTACAATATTTACATTATTATAGCTTAGATTGAAGTTATTACATTTGTGTTTTCTACAGATATGGAATAATTTGTATTTGTTTATAGAAATATTCACACCTGAACAATTGGACCAATTTGAAATTTCAGTAAGGATTTTTAAGAAGGTATTTTTTACAGTATTTAGATTATTTTGTTTGGAGAAGATCAGCACATCATCAGCATAAATAATATGCGAAATGAGTTTATATTTAGAGATTATCGTACTGATTTCGTTAAATGCGATTATAAATAGTATGAAAGACAATGATGATCCTTCTGGTATTCCGTTGTACATATTGTACGTGTTCGAAAAAGTGTTATTGATTTTAGTCATGAATTTCCGATTGATTAGGAAAGATTTAATAAAGTTAAGTATTTCTTCACCAATTTGCCACTTCTCAAGCTGTCGCAGAATAACATGAGAACCAACTCTGTCGAAAGCTTTTTCGAAATCCAAACTGAGAGTGGATATGTGGTTTCTTTTCGATAAGGAAGTTTTGGCGAAATCATCAAAAAAGAGTAAAGCATCCATGGTGCCTTGCCCTGCCTTAAATGCCACTTGGTTTTGACTGAGAAGGTTTTTATTTAGTGCGAACCACGAGATACGTTTTGATATTATTTTTTCTAATAGTTTGCCCATGCAACAGAGGAGTGATATTGGTCTGTAACCTAGAACATCTGTAGACACTACATTGGATTTCGGAATGGCTACTATCACCCCGTTTTTCCAGCTTTGAGGGTAGACACCTTGTGATAAAATATTGTTGTACAATTTAATAATTCTGTTTTTGAGACTTAAAGGACAGTTTTTTAGCATGGGATATGAAATTCTGTCTGCACCGGGAGTCTTGCCTGACATTGAAGATAAGGTAAAATCGAATTCGGCGATGGTTATGTCAGATTCGGTAATGTAAGAAGGTGATTGTACTTTGCTGTACCTTCTACTAAGGAGTTTATTTTTATTTGATACAAATGAGGCGTGGAAATTTGAGTCGCTTGAATAATCGGACCATGCAGGGGCGAAATGATTAGCTATGTCTTTTGAGTCGAAAATTAGGCCATTTGGAGTGTTTATACATTTAATATTAACTTAGGTATATGAGCCTGAGAGCATTTTTATGTCCGCCCATAATTTCTTGGGATTTGTTAACGGAGTGATAGCTTCGGTGAGTTTTAGTAAGCAAGCCCTCTTAGCTTCTTTAATATTTTTCCGAAACACTGCATTGGCTTTGTTGTATTTTATTAGATAATCAATAGAGTGAGTTCTTTTGTAAATTAACCATAGTGATTGTTTTTCTTCTCTAAGTTTAGATAACTCCGTAGACCAATAAGGCACATGATTTTTGAAGATTTTCTTACCCGTTTGGGGAATAGAGAGGTGAGCAGAAGTTCTGATTATTTTGGCAATCGTAGCTGTTTCTTTATTTATATTATCGTCAATGGGACTTGCAGCAGACAAATTTTCGCAGAGTTGTTGAAATTTTGACCAATTTGCCTTGTCCAACAGAAATTTTGGCTTCGCCGGCCCTTTTCTGGATAAAAGGGTTGATAAGTGGGTTATAATGGGGAAGTGATCGCTGTTATAAAGATCAGTTAGTGTTTGGCTGTTAAGTTTGGGGGCGATAGCAGAAGAACAAATGACCAAGTCAACATTCGTGAACGAATAATGAGTAGAAAAATTTGTAGGAGAACCGTCGTTTAAAACTGTCATGTTTTCCGTTAATAGAAGGTACATGTGGAACCCCAAAGAGGGCTCCAGGCATTGAAATCACCAAGTATAAGTACGGGTGTTTGGATAGGTCCGATTATATCGCGTAGTTCTTTGATATTAAAGTTTTGGTGTGGAGGAATGTAAATAGTTAGGATGGTTAATTTAAATCCATTAAATATTTCTACTGCTATTGTGGCAATGTTGAAACATGTAGGGAGAAGTTTGTGTGGGAAATCTTTTTTTATTAAGGTAGATGTGTTTCTTGTAGTGATATAACACTTGGTGATTGTTCTTTTATGAGTAATTCTAGGTCAGTGTAATTGTTGTAGAATCCGTTCATATTCCATTGGAGAAGTTTGAACATTTCTTAGTGTTTCTTTCGCTATTACTAGCCACCACTTACCTCGGCACTTGTTACCTCACCGGCAAAAATGAACAAAGTTCTTATTTGATTTGGTTTAATTTAGTGTTTAGTTTAATGTTTCGGTTGGTTTGTTTAATTTAATGTTTAGTTTGATGGTTTGGTTTTGTTTGTTTAAATAAAATACACTGTTTGGATAATCTTATTCACTGCCACTACGAAAGACGGAAACTGACGCTGCGTGACGTTTGCTCGGTGCGAGATCGACGTAAAAAAAGGGCCCGCGTCCTCTCGAGCGATCGGTTTTGATTGTTGGGTAGTGTAGAGTTGTGGTGTGATGTCCGCATATGTGGTGTATATTCGTGTGTAGTAGTGGGTGGTGTCTTCATGTGGAATGTCTGCATGTGTGGTGTCTTCATATGTGGATA
>NW_026090324.1:0-12462 GCF_024586455.1 Bactrocera neohumeralis
GACAATCTTATTTCGGGATAAAGTCGATTTTCTTGTATATACACATTAAGCAGCGATATTGAGTTGCTTTAAATCATTAATTTAACATTTTAAGTTAAATTAAACCTTTTCTTTACTGAAAATTTTACATAAACCATAACGGCGTGATTTAAGAATTCGACAATTTATGTTCAAGTTAAAGTCATTTTTTTTTTAAAATACACATTAGCAATCATATTGAGTTTCTTTAAATCATTACTTTAACATATTGAAGTTAGTTAACCATCTTTATCTTAATGAAGTTGACATAAAGCCATAACTGCAGAGCATTTGGAAGAATTCGACTGTCTTCTATTCAGGTATAAAGTCGATTTTCTTGAATATACATATTTAGCAGCCGATATTGATTTGCCTTAAATCATTAATTTAACATAATTAAGTTAATTTACCTTTTCATCTTACTGAAGTTGACATAAAGCCATAACGGCAGTGTATTTGGAAGAATTCGACAATCTTATGTTCAATTATAAAGTCGATTTTCTTGAATATACACATTCAGCAGTCGACATTGAGTTGCTTCAAATCATTAATTTAACATATTTAAGGTAACAAACCTTCTTCAGCTTACCGAAGTTGACATAAAGCCATAACGGCAGTGCATTTGGAAGAATTCGACAATCTTATGTTCAAGTATAAAGTCGATTTTCTTGTATATACACATTTAGCAGTCGATATTGAGTTGCTTTAAATCATTAATTTAACATCTTTAAATTAATTTACCTTTTCCATCTTACTGAAGTTGACATAAAGCCATAACGGCAGAGCATTTGGGAGAATTCGACAATCTTATTATATTCAGGTGTAAAGTCGATTTTCTTGTATATACACATTTAGCAGTCGATATTGAATTGCCTTAAATAAATAATTTAACATAATTAAGTTAATTAACCTTCTTCATTTTACTGAAGTTGACATAAAGCCATAACGGCAGAGCATTTGGGAGAATTCGACAATCTTATATTCAGGTATAAAGTCGATTTTCTTGTATATACACATTTAGCAATCGATATTGAATTGCCTTAAATCATTAATTTAACATAATTAAGTTATTAACCTTCTTCGTCTTACTGAAGTTGACATAAAACCATAACGGCAGTGTATTTGGAAGAATTCGACAATCTTATGTTCAAGTATAAAGTCGATTTTCTTGAATATACACATTCAGCAATCGATATTGAGCTGCTTTAAATCATTAATTTAACATCTTTAAGTTAATTAACCTTCTTCATCTTACTGAAATTGACATAAAGCCATAACGGCAGAGCATTTGGAAGAATTCGACAATCTTATATTCACGTATAAATTCGATTTTCTTGTATATACACATTTAGCAGTCGATATTGAATTGCTTTAAATCAATAATTTAACATAATTAAGTTAATTAACCTTCTTCATCTTACTGAAGTTGACATAAAGCCATAACGGCAGAGCATTTGGGAGAATTCGACAATCTTATATTCAGGTATAAAGTCGATTTTCTTGTATATACACATTTAGCAGTCGATATTGAATTGCCTTAAATCATTAATTTAACATAATTAAGTTAATTAACCTTCTTCGTCTTACTGAAGTTGACATAGAGCCATAACGGCAGAGCATTTGGAAGAATTCGACAATCTTATATTCAGGTATAAAGTCGCTTTTCTTGTATATACACATTTAGCAGTCGATATTGAGTTGCTTGAAATCATTAATTTAACATCTTTAAGTTAATTTACCTTCTTCATTTTACTGAAGTTGACATAAAGCCATAACGGCAGAGCATTTGGGAGAATTCGACAATCTTATATTCAGGTATAAAGTCGATTTTCTTGTATATACACATTTAGCAATCGATATTGATTTGCCTTAAATCATTAATTTAACATAATTAAGTTAATTAACCTTCTTCATCTTACTGAAGTTGACATAAAGCCATAACGGCAGTGTATTTGGAAGAATTCGACAATCTTATGTTCAAGTATAAAGTCGATTTTCTTGAATATACACATTCAGCAGTCGATATTGAGTTGCTTTAAATCATTAATTTAACATCTTTAAGTTAATTTACCTTCTTCATCTTACTGAAGTTGACATAAAGCCATAACGGCAGTGCATTTGGAAGAATTCGACAATCTTATGTTCAAGTATAAAGTCGATTTTCTTGTATATACACCTTTAGCAGTCGATATTGAGTTGCTTTAAATCAATTATTTAACATCTTTAAGTTAATTTACCTTCTTCATCTTACTGAAGTTGACGTAAAGCCATAACGGCAGAGCATTTGGGAGAATTCGACAATCTTATATTCAGGTATAAAGTCGATTTTCTTGTATATACACATTTAGCAGTCGATATTGAGCTGCTTCAAATCATTACTTTAACATATTTAAATTAATTTACCTTCTTCATCTTACTGAAGTTGACATAAAGCCATAACGGCAGAGCATTTGGGAGAATTCGACAATCTTATATTCAGGTGTAAAGTCGATTTTCTTGTATATACACATTTAGCAGTCGATATTGAATTGCCTTAAATAAATAATTTAACATAATTAAGTTAATTAACCTTCTTCATTTTACTGAAGTTGACATAAAGCCATAACGGCAGAGCATTTGGGAGAATTCGACAATCTTATATTCAGGTATAAAGTCGATTTTCTTGTATATACACATTTAGCAGTCGATATTGAATTGCCTTAAATCATTAATTTAACATAATTAAGTTATTAACCTTCTTCGTCTTACTGAAGTTGACATAAAGCCATAACGGCAGTGCATTTGGAAGAATTCGACAATCTTATGTTCAAGTATAAAGTCGATTTTCTTGAATATACACATTCAGCAATCGATATTGAGCTGCTTTAAATCATTAATTTAACATCTTTAAGTTAATTAACCTTCTTCATCTTACTGAAATTGACATAAAGCCATAACGGCAGTGCATTTGGAAGAATTCGACAATTTTATGTTCAGGTATAAAGTCGATTTTCTTGTATATACACATTAAGCAGTCGATATTGAGTTGCTTTAAATCATTAATTTAACATCTTTAAGTTAATTTACCTTTTTCATCTTACTGAAGTTGACATAAAGCCATAACGGCAGTGCATTTGGAAGAATTCGATAATCTCATATTCAGGTATAAAGTCGATTTTCTTGTATATACACATTTAACAGTCGATATTGAGTTGCTTCAAATCATTAATTTAACATATTTAAGTTAATTTACCTTCTTCATTTACTGAAGTTGACGTAAAGCCATAACGGCAGTGCATTTGGGAGAATTCGACAATCTTATATTCAGGTATAAAGTCGATTTTCTTGTATATACACATAAAGCAGTCGATATTGAGTTGCTTTAAATCATTAATTTAACATATTTAAGTTAATTTACCTTCTTCATCTTACTGAAGCTGACATAAAGCCATAACGGCAGTGCATTTGGGAGAATTCGACAATCTTATATTCAGGTATAAAGTCGATTTTCTTGTATATACACATTAAGCAGTCGATATTGAGCTGCTTTAAATCATTAATTTAACATCTTTAAGTTAATTTACCTTCTTCAGCTTATTGAAGTTGACATAAAGCCATAACGGCAGTGCATTTGGAAGAATTCGACAATCTTATATTCAGGTATAAAGTCGATTTTCTTGTATATACACATTTAGCAGTCGATATTGAGTTGCTTAAATCATTAATTTAACATATTTCAGTTAATTACCTTCTTCATCTTACTGAAGTGGACATAAAGCCATAACGGCAGTGCATTTGGAAGAATTCCACAATCTTATATTGCGGTATAAAGTCGATTTTTTGTATATACACATTTAGCAGTCGATATTGAATTGCCTTAAATCATTAATTTAACATCTTTAAGTTAATTTACCTTCTTCATCTTACTGAAGTTGACATAAGGCCATAACGGCAGTGCATTTGGAAGAATTCGACAATCTTATGTTCAAGTATAAAGTCGATTTTCTTGTATATACACATTAAGCAGTCGATATTGAGTTGCTTTAAATCATTAATTAACATATTTAAGTTAATTTACCTTCTTCATCTTACTGAAATTGACATAAAGCCATAACGGCAGTGCATTTGGAAGAATTCGACAGTCTTATATTCAGGTATAAAGTCGATTTTCTAGTATACACACATTTAGCAATCGATATTGAGTTGCTTTAAATCATTAGTTTAACATATTTAAGTTAATTTACCTTTTTCATCTTACTGAAGTTGACATAAAGCCATAACGGCAGTGCATTTGGAAGAATTCGACAATCTTATGTTCAGGTATAAAGTCGATTTTCTTGTATATACACACTTAGGAATCGATATTGAGTTGCTTTAAATCATTAATTTAACATCTTTAAGTTAATTTACCTTCTTCATCTTACTGAAGTTGACATAAAGCCATAACGGCAGTGCATTTGGAAGAATTCGACAATCTTATATTCAGGTATAAAGTCGATTTTCTTGCATATACACATTTGCAGTCGATATTGAGCTGCTTTAAATCATTAATTTAACACATTTAAGTTAATTTACCTTCTTCATCTTACTGAAGTTGACATAAAGCCATAACGGCAGAGCATTTGGAAGAATTCGACAATCTCATATTTAGGTATAAAGTCGATTTTCTTGTATATACACACTTCGTAGTCGATATTGAGTTGCTTAAAATCATTAATTTAACATATTTAAGTTAATTAACCTTCTTCATCTTACTGAAGTTGACATAAAGCCATAACGGCAGTGCATTTGGGAAATTCGACAATCTTATATTCAGGTATAAAGTCGATTTTCTTGTATATACACATAAAGCAGTCGTTATTGAGTTGCTTTAAATCATTAATTTAACATCTTTAGGATAATTTACCTTTTCCATCTTACTGAAGTTGACATAAAGCCATAACGGCAGTGTATTTGGAAGAATTCGACAATCTTATGTTCAAGTATAAAGTCGATTTTCTTGTATATACACATTTAGCAGTCGATATTGAGTTGCTTTAAATCATTAATTTAACATCTTTAAATTAATTTACCTTCTTCATCTTACTGAAGTTGACATAAAGCCATAACGGCAGAGCATTTGGAAGAATTCGACAATCTTATATTCAGGTATAAAGTCCATTTTCTTTTATATACACATTAAGCAGTCGATATTGAGTTGCTTTAAATCATTAATTTAACATCTTTAAGTTAATTTACCTTCTTCATCTTACTGAAATTGACATAAAACCATAACGGCAGAGCATTTGGAAGAATTCGACAATCTTATATTCAGGTATAAAGTCGATTTTCTTGTATATACACATTTAGCAGTCGATATTGAGTTGCTTGAAATCATTAATTTAACATCTTTAAATTAATTTACCTTTTCCATCTTACTGAAGTTGACATAAAGCCATAACGGCAGAGCATTTGGGAGAATTCGACAATCTTATATTCAGGTGTAAAGTCGATTTTCTTGTATATACACATTTAGCAGTCGATATTGAATTGCCTTAAATAAATAATTTAACATAATTAAGTTAATTAACTTTCTTCATTTTACTGAAGTTGACATTAAGCCATAACGGCAGAGCATTTGGGAGAATTCGACAATCTTATATTCAGGTATAAAGTCGATTTTCTTGTATATACACATTTAGCAGTCGATATTGAATTGCCTTAAATCATTAATTTAACATAATTAAGTTATTAACCTTCTTCGTCTTACTGAAGTTGACATAAAACCATAACGGCAGTGTATTTGGAAGAATTCGACAATCTTATGTTCAAGTATAAAGTCGATTTTCTTGAATATACACATTCAGCAATCGATATTGAGCTGCTTTAAATCATTAATTTAACATCTTTAAGTTAATTAACCTTCTTCATCTTACTGAAATTGACATAAAGCCATAACGGCAGTGCATTTGGAAGAATTCGACAATTTTATGTTCAAGTATAAAGTCGATTTACTTGTATATACACATTAAGCAGTCGATATTGAGTTGCTTTAAATCATTAATTTAACATCTTTAAGTTAATTTACCTTCCTCATCTTACTGAAGTTGACATAAAGCCATAACGGCAGTGCATTTGGAAGAATTCGATAATCTCATATTCAGGTAAAAAGTCGATTTTCTTGTATATACACATTTATCAGTCGATATTGAGTTGCTTTAAATCATTATTTAACATCTTTAAGTTAATTTACCTTCTTCATCTTACTGAAGTTGACGTAAAGCCATAACGGCAGAGCATTTGGGAGAATTCGACAATCTTATATTCAGGTATAAAGTCGATTTTCTTGTATATACACATTTAGCAGTCGATATTGAATTGCCTTAAATTATTAATTTAACATCTTTAAGTTAATTTACCTTTTTCATCTTACTGAAGTTGACATAAAGCCATAACGGCAGTGCATTTGGAAGAATTCGACAATCTCATATTCAGGTAAAAAGTCGATTTTCTTGTAAATACACATTTAGCATCCATATTGAGTTGCTTCAAAGCATCAAATCCACATATTTAAGTTAATTAACCTTCTTCACCTTATTGAAGTTGACATAAAGCCATTACGGCAGTGCATTTGGAAGAATTCGACAATCTTATATTCAGGTATAAAGTCGATTTTCTTGTATATACACATTAAGCAGTCGATATTGAGTTGCTTTAAATAATTAATTTAACATTTTTAAGTTAATTTACCTTTTCCATCTTACTGAAGTTGACATAAAGCCATAACGGCAGTGCATTTGGAAGAATTCGACAATCTTATATTCAGGTATAAAGTCGATTTTCTTGTATATACACATTTAGCAGTCGATATTGAGTTGCTTAAATCATTAATTTAACATCTTTAAGTTAATTTACCTTCTTCATCTTACTGAAGTTGACATAAAGCCATAACGGTAGTGCATTTGGAAGAATTCGACAATCTTATGTTCAGGTATAAAGTCGATTTTCTTGAATATACACATTCAGCAATCGATATTGAGTTGCTTCAAATCATTAATTTAACATATTTAAGGTAACAAACCTTCTTCAGCTTACCGAAGTTGACATAAAGCCATAACGGCAGTGCATTTGGAAGAATTCGACAATCTTATGTTCAAGTATAAAGTCGATTTTCTTGAATATACACATTCAGCAATCGATATTGAGTTGCTTCAAATCATTAATTTAACATATTTAAGGTAACAAACCTTCTTCAGCTTACTGAAGTTGACATAAAGCCATAACGGCAGTGCATTTGGAAGAATTCGACAATCTTATATTCAAGTATAAAGTCGATTTTCTTGTATATACACATTTAGCAGCCGATATTGAATTGCCTTAAATCATTAATTTAACATTTTAAGTTAATTTACCTTTTTCATCTTACTGAAGTTGACATAAAGCCATAACGGCAGAGCATATTGAATTGCCTTAAATCATTAATTTAACATTATTAAGTTAATTTACCTTTTTCATCTTACTGAAGCTGACATAACGCCATAACGGCAGTGCATTTGAAGAATTCGACAATCTTATATTCAGGTATAAAGTCGATTTTCTTGTATATACACATTAAGCAGTCGATATTGAGTTGCTTTAAATCATTAATTTAACATCTTTAAGTTAATTTACCTTCTTCATCTTACTGAAATTGACATAAAGCCATAACGGCAGAGCATTTGGGAGAATTCGACAGTCTTATATTCAGGTATAAAGTCGATTTTCTTGTATATACACATTTAGCAGTCGATATTGAATTGCTTTAAATCATTAATTTAACATAATTAAGTTAATTTACCTTTTTCATCTTACTGAAGTTGACATAAAGCCATAACGGCAGTGTATTTGGAAGAATTCGACAATCTTATATTCAAGTATAAAGTCGATTTTCTTGAATATACACATTCAGCAATCGATATTGAGTTGCTTCAAATCATTAATTTAACATATTTAAGGTAACAAACCTTCTTCAGCTTACCGAAGTTGACATAAAGCCATAACGGCAGTGCATTTGGAAGAATTCGACAATCTTATGTTCAGGTATAAAGTCGATTTTCTTGTATATACACATTCAGCAATCGATATTGAGTTGCTTAAATCATTAATTTAACATCTTTAAGTTAATTTACCTTCTTCATCTTACTGAAGTTAACATAAAGCCATAACGGCAGAGCATTTGGAAGAATTCGACAATCTTATATTCAGGTATAAAGTCGATTTTCTTGTATATACACATTAAGCAATCGATATTGAGTTGCTTAAAATCATTAATTTAACATATTTAAGGTAACAAACCTTCTTCAGCTTACCGAAGTTGACATAAAGCCATAACGGCAGTGCATTTGGAAGAATTCGACAATCTTATATTCAGGTATAAAGTCGATTTTCTTTTATATACACATAAAGCAGTCGATATTGAGTTGCTTTAAATAATTAATTTAACATTTTTAAGTTAATTTACCTTTTCCATCTTACTGAAGTTGACATAAAGCCATAACGGCAGTGCATTTGGAAGAATTCGACAGTCTTGTATTCAGGTATAAAGTCGATTTTCTTGTATATACACATTTAGCAGCCGATATTGAATTGCCTTAAATCATTAATTTAACATTATTAAGTTAATTTACCTTTTCATCTTACTGAAGTTGACATAAAGCCATAACGGCAGAGCATATTGAATTGCCTTAAATCATTAATTTTACATTATTAAGTTAATTTACCAATTTACAACGGCAGTGCAGTTGGAAGAATTCGACAATCTTATATTCAGGTATAAAGTCTATTTTCTTGTATATACACATTAAGCAGTCGATATTGAGTTGCTTTAAATCATTAGTTTAACATCTTTAAGTTAATTTACCTTCTTCATCTTACTGAAATTGACATAAAGCCATAACGGCAGAGCATTTGGGAAAATTCGACAATCTTATATTCAGGTATAAAGTCGATTTTCTTGTATATACACCTTTAGCAGCCGATATTGAATTTCCTTAAATCATTAATTTAACATATTTAAGTTAATTTACCTTCTTCATCTTACTGAAGTTGACATAAAGCCATAACGGCAGTGCATTTGGAAGAATTCGACAATCTTATATTCAGGTATAAAGTCGATTTTCTTGTATATACACATTCAGCAATCGATATTGAGTTGCTTCAAATCATTAATTTAACATATTTAAGTTAACAAACCTTCTTCATCTTACTGAAGTTGACATAAAGCCATAACGGCAGTGTATTTGGAAGAATTCGACAATCTTATGTTCAAGTATAAAGTCGATTTTCTTGTATATACACATTCAGCAATCGATATTGAGTTGCTTCAAATCATTAATTTAACATATTTAAGTTAACAAACCTTCTTCATCTTACTGAAGTTGACATAAAGCCATAACGGCAGAGCATTTGGTAGAACTCGACAATCTTATATTCAAGTATAAAGTCGATTTTCTTGTATATACACATTTAGCAGTCGATATTGAGTTGCTTTAAATCATTAATTTAACATCTTTAAGTTAATTTACCTTCTTCATCTTACTGAAGTTGACATAAAGCCATAACGGCAGTGCATTTGGAAGAATTCGACAATCTTATATTCAGGTATAAAGTCGATTTTCTTGTATATACACATTCAGCAATCGATATTGAGTTGCTTTAAATCATTTATTTAACATCTTTAAGTTAATTAACCTTCTTCATCTTACTGAAGTTGACATAAAGCCATAACGGCAGTGCATTTGGAAGAATTCGACAATCTTATATTCAGGTATAAAGTCGATTTTCTTGTATATACACATTTAGCAGTCGATATTGAGTTGCTTTAAGTTAAATCATTATAACGGCAGAGCATTTAACATCTTATATTAAGATTTTCTTAATATAACCTTCTTCATCTTAACTGAAGTTGACATAAAACCATAACGGCAGTGCATTTGGAAGAATTCGACAATCTTATATTCAGGTATAAAAGTCGATTTTCTTGTATATACACATTAAGCAGTCGATATTGAGTTGCTTTAAATCATTAATTTAACATCTTTAAGTTAATAACCTTCTTCATCTTACTGAAGTTGACATAAAGCCATAACGGCAGTGCATTTGGAAGAATTCGACAATCTTATATTCAGGTATAAAGTCGATTTTCTTGTATATACACATTTAGCAGTCGATATTGAGTTGCTTTAAATCATTAATTTAAACATCTTTTAAGACATAAAGCCATAAAGAGCATTTGGGAGAATTCGACAATCTTATATTCAGGTATAAAGTCGAAGTGCATTTGAAAGAATTCGACAATCTTATATTCACGTATAAAGTCGATTTTCTTGTATATACACATTTAGCAGTCGATATTGAGTTGCTTTAAATCATTAATTTAACATATTTAAGTTAATTAACCTTCTTCATCTTACTGAAGTTGACATAAAGCCATAACGGCAGTGCATTTGGAAGAATTCGTAAAAACAATCTTATATTCAGGTATAAAGTCGATTTTCTTGTATATACACATTTAGCAGTCGATATTGAGTTGCTTTAAATCATTCATTTAACATATTTAAGTTAATTAACCTTCTTCATCTTACTGAAGGTGTTATAAAGCCATAACGGCAGTGCATTTGGATGACTTCGACAATCTTATATTCACGTATAAACTCGATTTTCTTGTATATACACATTTAGCAGTCGATATTGAATTGCCTTAAATCATTAATTTAACATAATTAAGTTAATTAACCTTCTTCATCTTACTGAAGTGGACATAAAGGCATACCGGCAGTGCATTTGGAAGAATTCGACAATCTTATATTCAAGTATAAAGTCGATTTTCTTGTATATACACATTAAGCAGTCGATATTGAGTTGCTTTAAATCATTAATTTAACATCTTTAAGTTAATTTACCTTCTTCACCTTCCTGAAGTTGACATAAAGCCATAACGGCAGTGCATTTGGAAGAATTCGACAATCTTATATTCAGTTATAAAGTCGATTTTCTTGTATATACACATAAAGCAGTCGATATTGAGTTGCTTTAAATTATTAATTTAACATCTCTAAGCTAATTTACCTTCTTCATCTTACTGAAGTTGACATAAAGCCATAACGACAGTGCATTTGGGAAGAATTCGACAATCTTATATTCAGGTATAAAGTCGATTTTCTTGTATATACACATTTAGCAGTCGATATTGAATTGCCTTAAATCATTAATTTAACATAATTAAGTTAGCTAACCTTCTTCATCGTACTGAAGTTGACATAAATCTGTAACGGCAGTGTATTTTGAAGAATTCGACAATCTTATGTTCAAGTATAAAGTCGATTTTCTTGTATATACACATTCAGCAATCGATATTGAGTTGCTTCAAATCATTAATTTATCATATTTAAGATAACAAACCTTCTTTAGCTTACTGAAGTTGACATAGAGCCATAACGGCAGTACATTTGGAAAAATTCGACAATCTTATATTCAGGTATTAAGTCCATTTACTTTTATATACACATTAAGCAGTCGATATTGAGTTGCTTTAAATCATTAATTTAACATCTTTAAGTTATTTTACCTTCTTCATCTTACTGAAGTTGACATAAAGCCATAACGGCAGTGCATTCGGAAGAATTCGACAATCTTATATTCAGGTATAAAGTCCATTTTCTTGTATATACACATTAAGCAGTCGATATTGAGTTGCTTTAAATCATTAATTTAACATATTTAAGTTAATTTACCTTCTTCATCTTACTGAAGTTGACATAAAGCCATAACGGCAGTGCATTTGGAAGAATTCGACAATCTTATATTCAGGTATGAAGTCGATTTTCGTGTACATACACATTTAGCAGTCGACATTGAGTTGCCTTAAATCATTCATTTAACATATTCAAGTTAATTAACTTTCTTCACCTTCCAGTGTTTACATAAAGCCATAGGCATCGATTCTTATATTTATAAAGTCCATTTTCTTGTATATATGTTAGCACGACACATATTAACAAACGTTAAGACACGCATACTATTACACCAACATTCTTTAGCGCAACATAACACCTCATTATGTTTATGTTAAGACATAGGCATCGAACTAATAAAGTCGCTGACGTTGCGGCATGTGTAACTCCAGACTATAGGAACGGACGGCCAGCAACACAAATTTAGCAAAACGGTGGGAACCACAGAATCAGCACTTTTGGTCACGTAGCAGTAGCGACAGATTTAGGGCTAGCATTAAGAATGATAAAATGTTAAGTTTAGTTTTTAGTTGGAGTTGAAGTAATAAAGGAGCATAGCTCCCACATATATATTTTTTTAAAAATCAATCTTTGTGTTTGATTAACTGGCGCCCGAGCAGGGACCATCGTGTCGGAAAGTAAATAACCTGAAAATCAAGAAGTAAGGTTTCGCGATTGCCGTAACAAATAATATAACAGCCTGAAAATCAAAAAA
>NW_026090325.1:0-32880 GCF_024586455.1 Bactrocera neohumeralis
AGTCGGTTTAATACCTAAATGTAAAAGTATCGAATTTTTTCCAAATGCACTGCCGTTATGGTCTTATGTTAACTTTGGTAAGATGAAGAAGGTTAATTAACTTTAATATGTAAAGTTAATGATTTGAATCAACTCGATATGGATTGCTAAATGTGTACATGCAAGAAAGTCGGTTTTATACCTAAATATAAAATTACGGGTTTCTTTCCAAATGCACTGCTCTTATGGCTTTATGCCAACTTCTGTAAGATGACGAAAGTTAATTAACTTTAGTATGTGAAGCTAACGATTGGAAGCCATTCGATATAGAGTGCAAAATGTTTAACTGCAGGAAAATCGGTTTAATATCTAAATGTAAAATTGTGGAATTTTTCCAAATGCACTGTCGGTTTGGTTTCATGCCAACTTCTGTAAGATGAAGAAGGTTAATTAACTTCAATATGTGAATTTTATAACTTGAAGCAACTTGATATGGATTTCTAAATGTGTATGCAAGAAAGTCGGTTTTATACCTTAATGTAAAATTATGGAATTTTTTCCAAATGCACTGTTGTTATGGTCTTATGTTAACTTTGGAAAGAGAAAAAAGGTTAATTATCTTTAACATATTAAGTTCATTATTTGAAGCAACTTGATATGGATTTCTAAATGTGTGCATGCAAGAAAATCGGTTTTATACGTAAATGTAAAATTATGCATTTTTTTCCAAATGCACTGCCGTTATGGTCTAATGTCAACTTGAGTAAGATGATGAGGGTTATTTAACTTTAATATGCGAAGCTAATGATTTGAAACAACTTGATATGGATTTCTAAATGTGTATATGCGGGAAAATCGGTTTTATACCTAAATGTAAAATTCTGGAATTTTTCCAAATGCACTGCCATTATAGCTTTATGTCAACTTGAGTAAGATGATGAAAGTTAATTAACTTTAATATATAAAGCTTAGGATTTGTAGCAACTTGAAATGGATTTCTAAATGTGTATATGCTGGAATAAAATCGGTTTTATACCTAAATGTAAAATTCTGGAATTTTTCCGAATGCACTGCCGTTATGGCTTTATGCCAACTTCTGTAAGATGGCGAAGGTTAATTAGCTTGAATATGTGACGCTAATGATTTGAATCAACTCGATATGGATTGCTTAATGTTTAAATGCAGGAAAATCGGTTTTATACCTAAATGTAAAATTGGGGAATTTTTTCAAATGCACTGTCGTTTTGGTTTTATGCCAACTTCTGTAAGATGAAGAAGGTTAATTAACTTGAATATGTGAATTTAATAATTTGAAGCAACTTGATATGGATTTCTAAATGTGTACATGCAAGAAAGTCGGTTTAATACCTAAATGTAAAAGTATCGAATTTTTTCCAAATGCACTGCCGTTATGGTCTTATGTTAACTTTGGTAAGATGAAGAAGGTTAATTAACTTTAATATGTAAAGTTAATGATTTGAATCAACTCGATATGGATTGCAAATTGTTTAACTGCAAGAAAAATCAGTTTTATACCTAAATGTAAAATTACGGGTTTCTTTCCAAATGCACTGCTCTTATGGCTTTATGCCAACTTAAGTAAGATGATGAGGGTTAATTAACTTTAATATGTGAAGCTAATGATTTGAAGCAATTCTTTGTGGATTTCTAAATGTGTACATGCAAGAAAATCGGTTTTATATCTAAATGTAAAATTGTGGAATTTTCCAAATGCACTGCCGTTTTGGTTTTATGCCAACTTCAGTAAGATGAAGAAGGTTAATTAACTTTAATATGAGAAGCTAATGATTTGAAGCAACTTGATATGGATTTCTTAATGTGTACATGCAAGAAAGTCGGTTTTATACCTAAATGTAAAATTATGGATTTTTTTCCAAATGCACTGCCGTTATGGTCTTATATCAACTTGAGTAAGATGATGAAGGTTAATTAACTTTAATATGTGAAGCTAATGATTTGAAGCCATTCGGTATGGATTTCTAAATGTTTACATGCAGGAAAATCGGTTTTATACCTAAATGTAAAATTGTGGAATTTTTCCAAATGCACTGTCGTTTTGGTTTTATGCCAACTTTGAATAATGTGAAGAAAGTTAATTAACTTTAATATGTGAATTAATGATTTGAATCAACTTGATATGGATTTTAAATGTGTACATGCAAGAAAACCGGTTTTATACCTAAATGTAAAATTGTGAAATTTTTCCTAATGCACTGTCGTTTTGGGTTTATGTAAACTTCTGTATGATAAAGAAGGTTAATTAACTTTAATATGTTCAGCTAATGATATGAAGCAACTTGATATGGATTTCTAAATGTAAAATTGGGAAATTTTTCCAAATGCACTGTCGTTTTGACTTTATGCCAACTTCGGTAAGATGAAGAAGGTTAATTAACTTTAATATGTTAAGCTAATGATTTGAGTCAACTCGATATGGATTTCTAAATGTGTACATGCAAGAAAGTCAGTTTTATACCTAAATGTAAAATTGTGGAATTTTTTCCAAACTGCACTGTCGATATATATATGTGCAAGAAAATCGGTTTTATATCTAAATGTAAAATTGTGGTATTTTTCCAAATGCACTGCCGTTATGGCTTTATGCCAACTTGAGTAAGATGGTAAGGGTTAATTAACTTTAATATGTGAAGCTAATGATTTGAAGCAATTTGATATGGATTTCTAAATGTGTACATGCAAGAAAGTCGGATTTATACCTAAATGTAAAATTTATGGAATTTTTCCAAATGATTTTTTCCAAATGCAAAAGTGAAGAAAGTTAATTAACTTTAATATGTTTAATGATTTGTAAGCAATGATATGGATTTCTAAATGTGTAATGCAAGAAAATCGGTTTTATACCTAAAGGTAAATGTCTGGAATTTTCCAAATACACTGCCGTTTTGGCTTTATGTTAAGTTCTGTAAGATGAAGGAGGTTAACTAACTTTAATATGTGAATTTATTAATTTGAAGCAACTTGATATGGATTTCTAAATGTGTACATGCAAGAAAGTCGGTTTTATACCTAAATGTAAAATTATGGAATTTTTTCCAAATGCCTGCCGTTATGGTCTTATGTCAACTTGAGTAAAATGATTAGGGTTAATTAACTTTAATATGTTAAGTTAATGATTTGAAACAAATTGATATGGATTTCTAAATGTGTGCATGCAAGAAAATCGGTTTTATACCTAAATGTAAAATTCTGGAATTTTTTTCCAAATGCACTGCCGTTATGGTCTTATGCCAACTTGAGTAAGATGAAGAAGGTTAATTAACTTTAATATGTAAAGTTAATTATTTGAAGCAACTTGTTATGGATTTCTAAATGTGTGCATGCAAGAAAATCGGTTTTATACGTAAATGTAAAATTATGGATTTTTTTCCAAATGCACTGCCGTTATGGTCTTATGCCAACTTGAGTAAGATGATGAGGGTTAATTAACTTTAATATGTGAAGATAATGATTTGAAGCAACTTGATATAGATTTCTAAATGTGTACATGCAAGAAAATCGGTTTTATACTTAAATGTAAAATTATGAAATTTTTTCCAAATGCACTGCCCATTAAGCTTTATGTCAACTTGACTAAGATGATGAGGGTTAATTAACTTGAATATGTAACGCTAATGATTTGAATCAACTCGATATGGATTGCTTAATGTTTAAATGCAGGAAAATCGGTTTTATACCTAAATGTAAAATTGTGGAATTTTTCAAATGCACTGTCGTTTTGGTTTTATGCCAACTTCTGTAAGATGAAGAAGGTTAATTAACTTGAATATGTGAATTTAATAATTTGAAGCAACTTGATATGGATTTCTAAATGTGTACATGCAAGGTTTAATACCTAAATGTAAAAGTATCGATTTTTTTTCAAATGCACTGCCGTTATGGTCTTATGTTAACTTTGGTAAGATGAAGAAGGTTAGTTAACTGTGGTATGTGACGTTAATGATTTGAATGAACTCGATATGGATTGCTAAATGTTTAACTGCAAGAAAATCGGTTTTATACCTAAATGTAAAATTACGGGTTTCTTTCCAAATGCACTGCTCTTATGGCTTTATGCCAACTTCTGTAAGATGACGAAGGTTAATTAACTTTAGTATGTGAAGCTAATGATTGGAAGCCATTCGACATAGAGTGCAAAATGTTTAACTGCAGGAAAATCGGTTTAATATCTAAATGTAAAATTGTGGAATTTTTCCAAATGCACTGTCGGTTTGGTTTTATGCCAACTTCTGTAAGATGAAGAAGGTAAATTAACTTTAATATGTGAATATAATGATTTGAATCAACTTGATATGGATTTCTAAATGTGTACATGCAAGAAAATCGGTTTTATACGTAAATGTAAAATTCTGGAATTTTCCAAATGCACTGTCGTTTTGGTTTTATGCCAACTTCTGTAAGATGAAGAAGGTTAGTTAACTTGAATATGTGACGATAATGATTTGAATCAACTTGATATGGATTTCTAAATGTGTAAATGCATGAAAATCGGTTTATACCTAAATGTAAAATTCTGGAATTTTTCCAAATGCACTACCGTTATGGTTTTATGAAATTTTTAGTAAGATGAAGAAAGTTAATTAACTTTAATATATGAACTTAATAATTTGAAACAACTTGATATTGATTTCTAAATGTATTCTCGTATGCAAGAAAATCGGTTTTATACCTAAATGTAAAATTGTGGAATTTTTCCAAATGCACTGGCGTTATGGCTTTATGTCAACTTCTGTAAGATGAAGAAGGTTAATTAACTTGAATATGTTAAGCTAATGGCTTGAGGTAACTTGATATGGATTTCTAAATATGTACATGCAAGAAAGTCGGTTTTATACCTAAATGTAAAATTATGGAATTTTTCCAAATGCACTGCCGTTATGGTCTTATGCCAACTTGAGTAAAATGATGAGGGCTAATTAACTTTAATATGTTAAGTTAATTATTTGAAGCAACTTGCTATGGATTTCGAAATGTGTATATGCAAGGAAATCGGTTTTATACCTAAATGTAAAATTATGGATTTTTTTCCAAATGCACTGCCGTTATGGTCTTATGCCAACTTGAGTAAGATGATGAGGGTTATTTAACTTTAATATGCGAAGATAATGATTTGAAGCAACTTGATATGGATTTCTGAATGTGCACGTGCAAGAAAATCGGTTTTATACCTAAATGTAAAATTATGAAATTTTTTCCAAATGCACTGCCGTTATGGCTTTATGTCAACTTGAGTAAGATGATGAGGGTTAATTAACTTTAATATGTTAAGCTAATGATTTGAATCAACTCGATATGGATTGCTTAATGTTTAAATGCAGGAAAATCGGTTTTATACCTAAGTGTAAAATTGTGGAATTTTTTCAAATGCACTGTCGTTTTGGTTTTATGCCAGTTTCGGTAAGATGAAGAAAGTTAATTAACTTTAATATGTGAATTTAATAATTTGAAGCAACTTGATATGGATTTCTAAATGTGTACACGCAAGAAAGTCGGTTTATACCTAAATGTAAAAGTATCGAATTTTTTCCAAATGCACTGCCGTTATGGTCTTATGTTAACTTTGGTAAGATGAAGAAGGTTAATTAACTTAAATATGCGACGTTAAGGATTTGAATCAACTCGATATGGGTTTCTAAATGTGTACATGCAAGAAAATCGGTTTTATACCTAAATGTAAAATTCTGGAATTTTTTTCCAAATGCACTGCCGTTATGGCTTTATGCCAACTTGAGTAAGATGAAGAAGGTTAATTAACTTGAATATGTGACGTTAATGATTTGAATCAACTCGATATGGATTGCTAAATGTGTACATGCAAGAAAGTCGGTTTTATAATTAAATGTAAAATTGTGGAATTTTTCCAAATGCACTGGCGTTATGGCTTTATGCCAACTTCTGCAAGATGAAGAAGGTTAATTAACTTTAATATGTGAATTTAATAATTTGAAGCAACTTGATATGGATTTCTAAATATGTACATGCAAGAAAGTCGGTTTTATACCTAATGTAAAATTATGGGATTTTTCCAAATGCCTTGCCGTTATGGCTTTATGCCAACTTTAGTAGGATGACAAAAATTAATTATCTTAATATGTGAATTTAATAATTTGAAGCAATTTGATATGGATTTCTAAATGTGCACATGCAAGAAAATCGGTTTTATACCTAAATGTAAAATTCTGGAATTTTTTCCAAATGCACTGCCGTTATGGTCTTATGCCAACTTCTGTAAGATGAAGAAGGTTAATAAACTTCAATATGTTAAGCTAATAATTTGAAGCAACTTGATATGGATTTTTAAATATGTACATGCAAGAAAATCGGTTTTACACCTAAATGTAAAATTGTGGATTTTTTTTCAACTGCACTGTCTATATATATATTTGCAAGAAAATCGGTTTTATATCTAAATGTAAAATTGTGGAATTTTTTTAAATGCACTGTCGTTTTGGCTTTATGCCAACTTCATTAAGATGAAGAAGATTAATTAACTTTAATATGTGAATTTATTAATTTGAAGCAACTTGATATGGATTTCTAAATGTGTACATGCAAGAAAGTCGGTTTTACACCTAAATGTAAAATTATGGAATTTTTTCCAAATGCGCTGCCGTTATGGTCTTATGTTAACTTTGGTAAGATGAAGAAGGTTAATTAACTTTAATATGTTAAGTTAATGATTTGAAGCAACTTCATATGGATTTCTAAATGTGTGCATGCAAGAAAATCGGTTAATACATAAATTTAAATTTATGGATTTCTTTCCAAATGCACTGCCGTTATGGTCTTATGTTAACTTTGGTAAGATGAAGAAGGTTAATTAACTTTAATATGTGAAGTTAATGATTTGAATCAACTCGATATGGATTTCTAAATGTGTACATGCAAGAAAATCGGTTTTATACCTAAATGTAAAATTCTGTAATTTTTCCAAATGCACTGTCGTGTTTGCTTTATGACAACTTTAGTAAGATGAAGAAAGTTAATTAACTTTATTATGTGAAGCTAATGATTTTAAGCAACCTGATATGGATTGCTAAATGTTTAAATGCAGGAAAATCGGTTTTATATCTAAATGTAAAATTGTGGAATTTTTCCAAATGCACTGTCGTTTTGGTTTTATGCCAACTTCTGTAAGATGAAGAAGGTTAATTAACTTTAATATGTGAATTTAATGATTTGAATCAACTCGATATGGATTTCTAAATGAGTACATGCATGAAAATCGGTTTTATACCTAAATGTAAAATTATGGTTTTTTCCAAATGCACTGCCGTTTTGGCTTTATGCCAACTTCTGTAAGATGACGAAGGTTAAATAACTTTAATATGTGAAGCTAATGATTTGAAGCAACTTGATATGGATTTCAAAATGTTTACATGCAGGAAAATCGGTTTTATACCTAAATGTAAAATTGTGGAATCTTTCCAAATGCACTGCCGTTATGGTTTTATGCCAACTTCTGTAAGATGAAGAAGGTAAATTAACTTTAATATGTGAAGAAAATGATTTGAAGCAACTTGAAATGGATTTCTAAATGTGTAAATGCAAGAAAATCGGTTTTATACCTAAATGTAAAATTCTGGAATTTTACCAAATGCACTGCCGTTATGGTCTTATGTCAACTTGAGTAAGATGGTGAGGGTTAATTTACTTTAACATGTGAATTTATTTATTTGAATCAACTTGATATGGATTTCTAAATGTGCACATGCAAGAAAATGGGTTTTATACCTAAATGTGAAATTGTGGAATTTTTCCAAATGCACTGCTCTTATGGCTTTATGCCAACTTCTGCAAGATGAAGTAGGTTAATTTGATTGAATATGTGAATTTAATAATTTGAAGCAACTTGATATGGATTTCTAAATATGTACATGCAAGAAAGTCGGTTTTATACCTAAATGTAAAATTATGGATTTTTCCAAATGCACTGCCGTTATGGCTTTATGCCAACTTTAGTAAGATGAAGAAAAGTTAATTAACTTTAATATGTGAATTTAATAATTTGAAGCAATTTGATATGGATTTCTAAATGTGTACATGCAAGAAAATCGGTTTTATACCTAAATGTAAAATTCTGGAATTTTTCCAAATGCACTGCCGTTTTGGCTTTATGCCAACTTTAGTAAGATGAAGGAAGTTAGTAAATTTTAATATGTGAATCTAATGATTTGAAGTCATTTGATATGAATTGCTAAATGTGTACATGCAAGAAAGTCGGTTTTATACCTAAATGTAAAATTATGGGTTTCTTTCCAAATGCACTGCTCTTATGGCTTTATGCCAACTTCTGTAAGATGACGAAGGTTAATTAACTTTAAAATGTGTAGCTAATGATTTGAGGCAACTTGATATGGATTTCAAAATGTGTACATGCAGGAAAATCGGTTTTATACCTAAATGTAAAATTCTGGCCTTTTTTCCAAATGCACTGCCGTTTTGGTTTTATGCCAACTTCTGTAAGATGAAGAAGGTTAATTTACTTTAATATGTGAATTTAATAATTTGAAGCAACTTGATATGGATTTCTAAATATGTACATGCAAGAAAGTCGGTTTTATACCTAAATGTAAAATTATGGAATTTTTTCCAAATGCGCTGCCGTTATGGTCTTATGTTAACTTTGGAAAGATGAAGAAGGTTAATTAACTTTACTATGTTAAGTTCATTATTTGAAGCAACTTGATATGGATTTCTAAATGTGTGCATGCAAGAAAATCGGTTTTATACGTAAATGTAAAATTATGGATTTTTTTCCAAATGCACTGCCGTTATGGTCTTATGTTAACTTTGGTAAGATGAAGAAGGTTAATTAACTTTAATATGTAAAGTTCATTATTTGAAGCAACTTGTTATGGATTTCTAAATGTGTGCATGCAAGAAAGTCGGTTTTATACCTAAATGTAAAATTATGGATTTTTTTCCAAATGCACTGCCGTTATGGTCTTATGCCAACTTGAGTAAGATGATGAGGGTTAATTAACTTTAATATGTTAAGCTAATGATTTGAAGCAACTTGATATGGATTTCTGAATGTGTATGTGCAAGCAAATCGGTATTATACCTAAATGTAAAATTATGAAATTTTTCCCAAATATATTGCCGTTATGGCTTTATGTCAACTTGAGTAAGATGATGAGGTTAATTAACGTTAATACATATGTTAGGCTAATGATTTGAATCAACTCGATATGGATTTCTAAATGTGTATATGCAAGAAAATCGGTTTTATACCTAAATGTAAAATTGTGGAATTTTTTCAAATGCACTGCCGTTATGGCTTTATGCCAACTTTAGTAAGATGAAGAAAGTTAATTAACTTTAATATGTGAATTTAATAATTTGAAGCAACTTGATATGGATTTCTAAATGTGTACATGCACGAAAGTCGGTTTTATACCTAAATGTAAAATTATGGAATTTTTCCAAATGTACTGCCGTTATGGTCTTATGTCAACTTTGGTAAGATGAAGAAGGTTAATTAACTTTAATATGTGAAGCTAATGATTTGAACCAATTTGGTATGGATTTCTAAATGTGTACATGCAAGAAAATCGGCTTTATACCTAAATGTAAAATTCTGGAATTTTTCCAAATGCACTGCCGTTTTGGCTTTATGCCAACTTCAGTAAGATGAAGAAGGTAAATTAACTTTAATATGTGAATTTAATAATTTGAAGCAACTTGATATGTAAATGTAAAATTATCGAATTTTTTCAAATGCTCTGCTGTTTTTGCTTTATGACAACTTCTGTAAGATGAAGAAGGTTAATTAACTTGAATATGTGACGTTAATGATTTGAATCAACTCGACGTAAATTGCCAAATCTGTATTCTCGTATGCAAGAAAATCGGTTTTATACCTAAATGTAAAATTGTGGAATTTTTCCAAATGCACTGGCGTTATGGCTTTATGCCAACTTCTGCAAGATGAAGTAGGTTAATTTACTTGAATATGTGAATTTGTTAAGTTGAAGCAACTTGATATGGATTTCTAAATATGTACATGCAAGAAAGTCGGTTTTATACCTAAATGTAAAATTATGGAATTTTTTCCAAATGCGCTGCCGTTATGGTCTTATGCCAACTTCAGTAAGATGAGGAAGATTAATTAACTTTAATATGTTAAGTTAATGATTTGAAGCAACTTGATATGGATTACTAAATGCGTACATGCAAGAAAGTCGGTTTTATACCAAAATATAAAATTATGAAATTTTTTTCCAAATGCACTGCCGTTTTGGCTTTATGCCAACTTCTGTAAGATGGTGAGGGTTCATTAACTTTAATATGATAAGTTAATGATTTTAGGCAACTTGATATGGATTTCCAAATGTGTATATGCAAGAAAATCGATTTTATACCTAAATGTAAAATTATGGAGTTTTTCCAAATGCACTGCCGTTATGGCTTTATGTCAACTTCAGTAAGATGATGAAGGTTAATTAACTTTAATATGCGAAGCTAATGATTTGAAGTAACTTGATATGGATTTCTTAATGTGTACATGCAAGAAAATCGGTTTTATACCTAAATGTAAAATTGTGGATTTTTTCCAAATGCACTGCCGTTTTGGTTTTATGCCAACTTCAGTAAGATGAAGAAGGTTAATTAACTTTAATATGTGAATTTAATAATTTGAAGCAACTTGATATGGATTTCTAAATGTGTACATGCAAGAAAGTCGGTTTTATACCTAAATGTAAAATTATGGAATTTTTTCCAAATGCACTGCCGTTATGGTCTTATGCCAACTTCTGTAAGATGAAGAAGGTTAATTAACTTTAATATGTGAATTTAATGATTTGAAGCAACTTCGATATGATTTTAAATGTGTACATGCAAGAAAATCGGTTTTATACCTAAATGTAAAATTCTGGAATTTTTTCCAAATGCTCTGCCGTTATGGCTTTATGCCAACTTCTGTAAGATGAAGAAGGTAACTAAACTTTAATATGTGACGTTAATGATTTGAATCAATTCGATGTGGATTTGCTTAATGTTTAAATGCAAGAAAATCGGTTTTATACCTAAATGTAAAATTGTGGAATTTTTTTTTCCAAATGCACTGCCGTTTGGCTTTATGCCAACTCCAGTAAGATGAAGAAGACTAATTAACTTTAATATGTGAATTTGTTAATTTGAAGCAACTTGATATGGATTTCTAAATATGTACATGCAAGAAAATCGGTTTTATACCTAAATGTAAAATTCTGGAATTTTTCCAAATGAACTGCCATTATGGCTTTATGCCAACTTTAGTAAGATGATCAGGGTTAATTAACTTTAATATGTGAAAGCTAATGATTTGAAGAAACTTGATATCGATATCAAAATGTGTACTTGCAAGAAAATCGGTTTCATACGTAAATGTAAAATTATGGAATTTTTCCAAATGCACTGCCGTTTTGGTTTTATGCCAACTTCATAAAAATGAAGAATATTAATTAACTTTAATATGTGAACTTAATAATTTGAGGAAACTTGATATGGATTTCTAAAGGTGTACATGCAATAAAGTCGGTTTTATACCTAAATATAAAATTGTGGATTTTTTTCCAAATGCACTGCCGTTTTGGTTTTATGCCAACTTCTGTAAGATGAAGAAGGTTAATTAACTTTAATATGTGAATTTAATAATTTGAAGCAACTTGATATGGATTTCTAAATGTGTACATGCAAGAAAGTCGGTTTTATACCTAAATGTAAAATTATGGAATTTTTTCCAAATGCACTGCCGTTATGGTCTTTGTCAACTTCAGTAAGATGAAGAAAGGTTAATTAACTTTAATATGTTAAGTTCATGATTTGAAGCAACTTGATATGGATTTCTAAATGTGTATGCAAGAAAATCGGTTTTATACGTAAATGTAAAATTATGGATTTTTTTCCAAATGCACTGCCGTTATGGCTTTATGCCAACTTTAGTAAGATGAAGAAAGTTAATTAACTTAAATATGTGAATTTAATGATTTGAAGCAACTTGATATGGATTTCTAAATGTGTACATGCACGAAAATCGGTTTTATACCTAAATGTAAAATTATGGAAATTTTTTCCAAATGCACTGCCGTTATGGCTTTATGTCAACTTGAGTAAGATGATGAGGGTTAATAAACTTTGATATGTGAAGCTAATGATTTGAAGCAATTCGTTGTGGATTTGCAGATGTGTATATGCAGGAAAATCGGTTTTATACCTAAATGTAAAATTGTGGAATTTTTCCAAATGCACTGCCGTTTTGGTTTATGCCAACTTCTGAGTAAGATGAAGAAGGTTAATTAACTTTAACATATGTGAATTTAATGATTTGAGGCAACCAAAACTGGATTTCTAAATGTGTACATGAAAGAAAATCGATTTTATACCTAAATGTAAAAATGTGGAATTTTTTCCAAATGCACTGCCGTTATGTCTTTATGCCAACTTCAGTAAGATGAAGAAGATTAATTAATTTTAATATGTGAATTTAATGATTTGAAGCAACTTGATATGGATTTCTAAATGTGTACATGCAAGAAAATAGGTTTTATACCTAAATGTAAAATTCTGGAATTTTTCCAAATGCACTGCCGTTATGGCTTTACATCAACTTCAGTAAGATGAAGAAGGTTAATTAACTTTAATATGTGAAGTTAATGATTTGAAGCAACTTCATACGGATTTCTAAATGTGTACATGCAAGAAAATCGGTTTTATACCTAAATGTAAAATTGTGGAATTTTTCCAAATGCACTGCCGTTTTGGCTTTATGTCAACTTCTGTAAGATGAAGAAGGTTAATTAACTTGAATATATGACGTCAATGATTTGAAGCAACTTGATATGGATTTCTAAATGTGTACATGCAAGAAAATCGGTTTTATACCTAAATGTAAAATGCACTGTCGGTTTGGTGTTATGCCAACTTCTGTAAGATTAAGAAGGTAAATTAACTTTAATATGTGATTTTAATGATTTGAATCAACTCGATATGGATTGCTAAATGTGTACATGCAAGAAAGTCAGTTTTATACCTAATGTAAAATTATGGGTTTTTTTCCAAATGCACTGCCGTTATGGTCTTATGTCAACTTGAGTAAGATGACGAAGGTTAATTAACTTTAGTATGTGAAGCTAATGATTGGAAGCCATTCGACATAGATTGCAAAATGTTTAAATGCAGGAAAATCGGTTTTATATCTAAATGTAAAATTGTGGTATTTTTCCAAATGCACTGCCGTTTGGGCTTTATGCCAACTTCTGTAAGATGGCGAAGGTTAATTAAATTTAATATGTGAATTTAATGATTTGAATCAACTCGATATGGATTTCTAAATGTGTACATGCAAGAAAATCGGTTTTATACCTAAATGTAAAATTATGGTTTTTTTCCAAATGCACTGCCGTTCTGGTCTTATGCCAACTTCTGTAAGATGAAGAAGGTAAATAAACTTTAATATGTGAAGCTAATGATTGGAAGCCATTCGACATAGATTGCAAAATGTTTAAATGCAGGAAAATCGGTTTTATATCTAAATGTAAAATTGTGGAATTTTTCCAAATGCACTGTCGGTTTGGTTTTATGCCAACTTCTGTAAGATGAAGAAGGTAAATTAACTTTAATATGTGAATTTAATGATTTGAATCAACTCGATATGGATTGTTAAATGTGTACATGCAAGAAAGTCAGTTTTATACCTAATGTAAAATTATGGGTTTTTTTCCAAATGCACTGCCGTTATGGTCTTATGTCAACTTGAGTAAGATGACGAAGGTTAATTAACTTTAGTATGTGAAGCTAATGATTTGAAGCCATTCGACATAGATTGCCAAATGTGTATACGCAAGAAAATCGGTTTTATACCTAAATGTAAAATTTGGAATCTTTCCAAATGCACTGCCGTTATGGCTTTATGCCAACTTTAGTAAGATGAAGAAAGTTAATTAACTTTAATATGTGAATTTAAAAATTTGAAGCAACTTGATATGGATTTCTAAATGTGTACATGCAAGAAAATCGGTTTTATACCTAAATGTAAAATTCTGGAATTTTCCAAATGCACTGCCGTTTTGGCTTTATGCCAACTTCTGTAAGATGAAGAAGGTTAATTAACTTTAATATGTGACGTTAATGATTTGAATCAACTCGATATAGATTGCTAAATGTGTATATGCATGAAAATCGGTTTTATACCTAAATGTAAATTGTGGAATTTTTCCAAATGCACTGTCGTTTTGGTTTTATGCCAACTTCTGTAAGATGAAGAAGGGTTAATTAACATTAATATGTTAAGCTAATGATTTGAAGCAACTTGATATGGATTTCTAAATGTATACATGCAAGAAAGTCGGTTTTATACCTAAATGTAAAATTATGGATTTTTTTCCAAATGCACTGCCGTTATGGTCTTATGTCAACTTAAGTAAGATGAAGGGTTAATTAACTTTAATATGTTAAGTTAATGATTTGAGGCAACTTGATATGGATTTCTAAATATGTACATGCAAGAAAGTCGGTTTTATACCTAAATGTAAAATTATTGAATTTTTTCCAAATGCACTGTCGTTATGGTCTTATGGTAACTTTGGTAAGATGAAGAAGGTTAATTAACTTTAATATGTTAAGCTAATGATTTGAAGCAACTTGATATGGATTTCTAAATGTGTATATGCAAGAAAATCGGTTTTATACCTAAATGTAAAATTATGAATTTTTTTCCAAATGCACTGCCATTATGGCTTTATGTCAACTTGAGTAAGATGATGAGGGTTAATTAACTTTAATATGTGAAGCTAATGAGTTGAAGCAACTTGATATGGATTTCTAAATGTGTTTATGCAAGAAAATCAGTTTTATACCTAAATGTAAAATTGTGGAATTTTTCCAAATGCACTGTCGTTTTGGTTTCATGCCATCTTTTGTAATATAAAGAAGGTTAATTAACTTAAGTATGTGAATTTAATGATTTGAAGCAACTTGATATGGATTTCTAAATAAGTATATTCAAAAAAATCACTTTTATATCTAAATGTAAAACTACGTATTTTTTTCCAAATGCACTGCCGTTATTATGGTCTTATGTGAAGTAAGATGAAGAAGTTTTGGGTTAATTAACTTTTAAGGTTATATGAAATTGATTTGAAGCAAATATGGATTTCTAAATGTGTACATGCAAGAAAGTCGGTTTTATACCTAAATGTAAAACTGTGCAATTTTTCCCAAATGCACTGCCCTTTTGGTCTTATGTCAACTTGAGTAAGATGAAGAAAGTTAATTAACTTTAATATGTGAATTTAATAATTTGAAGCAACTTGATATGGATTTCTAAATATGTACATGCAAGAAAGTCGGTTTTATACCTAAATGTAAAATTATGGAATTTTTTCCAAATGCACTGTCGTTATGGTCTTATGTCAACTTTGGTAAGATGAAGAAGGTTAATTAACTTTAATATGTGAATTTAATAATTTGAAGCAACTTGATATGGATTTCTAAATATGTACATGCAAGAAAATCGGTTTTATACCTAAATGTAAAATTATGGAATTTTTTCCAAATGCACTGCCGTTATGGCTTTATGTCAACTTTAGTAAGATGAAGAAAGTTAATTAACTTTAATATGTGAATTTTAATAATTTGAAGCAACTTGATATGGATTTTTAAATGTGTACATGCAAGAAAATCGGTTTTATACCTAAATGTAAAATTGTGGAATTTTTTCCAAATGCACTGCCGTTATGGTTTTATGCCAACTTTAGTAAGATGAAGAAGACTTATTAACTTTAATATGTGAATTTATTAATTTGAAGCAACTTGATATGGATTTCTAAATGTGTACATGCAAGAAAGTCGATTTTATACCTAAATGTAAAATTATGGAATTTTTTTCCAAATGCACTGCCGTTATGGCTTTATGCCAACTTTAGTAAGATGAAGAAAGTAATTAACTTTAATATGTGAATTTAATAATTTGAAGCAACTTGATATGGATTTTTAAATGTGTACATGCAAGAAAATCGGTTTTATACCTAAATGTAAAATTCTGGATTTTTTTCCAAATGCACTGCCGTTTTGGTTTATGCCAACTTCTGTAAGATGAAGAAGGTTAATTAACTTTAATATGGGAATTTAATAATTTGAAGCAACTTGATATGGATTTCTAAATGTGTACATTCAAGAAAGTCGGTTTTATACCTAAATGTAAAATTATGGAATTTTTTCCAAATGCACTGCCGTTATGGTCTTATGTTAACTTTGGTAAGATGAAGAAGGTTAATTAACTTTAATATGTGAATTTAATAATTTGAAGCAACTTGATATGGATTTTTAAATGTGTACATGCAAGAAAATCGGTTTTATACCTAAATGTAAAATTGTGGATTTTTTTCCAACTGCACTGTCTATATATATACATATGTGCAAGAAAATCGGTTTTATATCTAAATGTAAAATTGTCGACTTTTTCAAATGCACTGTCGTTTTGGTTTTATGCCAACTTCTGCAAGATGAAGAAGGTTAATTTACTTGAATATGTGAATTTATTAAATTGAAGCAACTTGATATGGATTTTTTTAACATGTACATGCAAGAAAGTCGGTTTTATACCTAAATGTAAAATTATGGAATTTTTTCCAAATGCACTGTCGTTATGGTCTTATGGTAACTTTGGTAAGATGAAGAAGGTTAATTAACTTTAATATGTGAATTTAATAATTTGAAGCAACTTGATATGGATTTCTAAATATGTACATGCAAGAAAGTCGGTTTTATACCTAAATGTAAAATTATGGAATTTTTTCCAAATGCACTGCCGTTATGGTCTTATGTTAACTTTGGTAAGATGAAGAAGGTTAATTAACTTTAATATGTAAAGTTCATTATTTGAAGCAACTTGATATGGATTTCTAAATATGTACATGCAAGAAAGTCGGTTTTATACCTAAATGTAAAATTATGGAATTTTTTCCAAATGCACTGCCGTTATGGTCTTTATGTTAACTTTGGTAAGATGAAGAAGGTTAATTAACTTTAATATGTGAATTTAATAATTTGAAGCAACTTGATATGGATTTCCAAATATGTACATGCAAGAAAGTCGGTTTTATACCTAAATGTAAAATTATGGAATTTTTTCCAAATGCACTGCCGTTATGGTCTTATGTTAACTTTGGTAAGATGAAGAAGGTTAATTAACTTTAATATGTTAAGTTAATTATTTGAAGCAACTTGATATGGATTTCTAAATATGTACATGCAAGAAAGTCGGTTTTATACCTAAATGTAAAATTATGGAATTTTTTTCCAAATGCACTGCCGTTATGGTCTTATGTTAACTTTGGTAAGATGAAGAAGGTTAATTAACTTTAATATGTTAAGTTCATTATTTGAAGCACTTGATATGGATTTCTAAATATGTACATGCAAGAAAGTCGGTTTTATACCTAAATGTAAAATTATGGAATTTTTTTCCAAATGCACTGCCGTTATGGTCTTATGTCAACTTTGGTAAGATGAAGAAGGTTAATTAACTTTAATATGTGAATTTAATAATTTGAAGCAACTTGATATGGATTTCTAAATATGTACATGCAAGAAAGTCGGTTTTATACCTAAATGTAAAATTATGGAATTTTTTCCAAATGCACTGCCGTTATGGTCTTATGTCATCTTGAGTAAGATGAAGAAGGTTAATTAACTTTAATATGTGAATTTAATAATTTGAAGCAACTTGATATGGATTTCTAAATGTATACATGCACGAAAGTCGGTTTTATACCTAAATGTAAAATTATGGAATTTTTTCCAAATGCATTGTCGTTATGGCATTATGCCAACTTTAGAAAGATAAAGAAAGTTAATAACTTTAATATGTGAATTTAATGATTTGAAGCAACTTGATATGGATTTCTAAATGTGTATATTCAAAAAAATCACTTTTATATCTAAATGTAAAACTACGTATTTTTTTCCAAATGCACTGCCGTTATGGTTTATGTCAACTTTGAGTAAGATGAAGAAGGTTAATTAACTTTAATATGTGAATTTAATAATTTGAAGCAACTTGATATGGATTTCTAAATGTGTACATGCAAGAAAGTCGGTTTTATACCTAAATGTAAAATTATGGAATTTTTTCCAAATGCACTGCCGTTATGGCTTTATGTCAACTTGAGTAAGATGAAGAAAGTTAATTAACTTTAATATGTGAATTTAATAATTTGAAGCAACTTGATATGGATTTCTAAATGTGTACATGCAAAAAAGTCGGTTTTATACCTAAATGTAAAATTATGGATTTTTTTTTTTCCAAATGCACTGCCGTTATGGTTTTATGCCAACTTTAGTAAGATGAAGAAAGTTATTTAACTTTAATATGTGAATTTAATAATTTGAAGCAACTTGATATGGATTTCCAAATATGTACATGCAAAAAAGTCGGTTTTATACCTAAATGTAAAATTATGGAATTTTTCCAAATGCACTGCCGTTATGGTCTTATGCCAACTTCTGTAAGATGAAGAAGGTTAATTAACTTTAATATGTGAATTTAATGATTTGAAGCAACTTGATATGGATTTCTAAATATGTACATGCAAGAAAGTCGGTTTTATACCTAAATGTAAAATTATGGAATTTTTTCCAAATGCACTGTCGTTATGGTCTTATGGTAACTTTGGTAAGATGAAGAAGGTTAATTAACTTTAATATGTTAAGTTCATTATTTGAAGCAATATGGATTTCCAAATATGTACATGCAAAAAAGTCGGTTTTATACCTAAATGTAAAATTATGGAATTTTTTTATAAATGCACTGCCGTTATGGTCTTATGTTAACTTGAGTAAGATGATGAGGGTTAATTAACTTTAATATGTTAAGCTAATTATTTGAAGCAACTTGATATGGATTTCTAAATATGTACATGCAAGAAAGTCGGTTTTATACCTAAATGTAAAATTATTGAATTTTTTCCAAATGCACTGCCGTTATGGTCTTATGTTAACTTTGGTAAGATGAAGAAGGTTAATTAACTTTAATATGTGAATTTAATAATTTGAAGCAACTTGATATGGATTTCTAAATGTGTACATGCAAGAAAGTCGGTTTTATACCTAAATGTAAAATTATGGAATTTTTTCCAAATGCACTGCCGTTATGGCTTTATGTCAACTTGAGTAAGATGAAGAAGGTTAATTAACTTTAATATATAAATTTAATGATTTGAAGCAACTTGATATGGATTTCTAAATGTGTACATGCAAGAAAATCGGTTTTATACCTAAATGTAAAATTATGGAATTTTTCCAAATGCACTGCCGTTATGGATTGATGTCAACTTCAGTAAAATAAAGAGAGGTTAATTAACTTTAATATGTGAATTTAATGATTTGAAGCAACTTGATATGGATTTCTAAATGTGTACATGCAAGAAAATCGGTTTTATATCTAAATGTAAAATTATGGAATTTTTTCCAAATGCACTGCCGTTATGGCCTTATGCCAACTTTAGAAAGATGAAGAAAGTTAATTAATTTTAATATGTGAATTTAATGATTTGAAGCAACTTGATATGGATTTCTAAATGTGTACATGCAAGAAAATCGGTTTTATATCTAAATGTAAAATTATGGAATTTTTTCCAAATGCACTGCCGTTATGGCTTTATGCCAACTTTAGAAAGATGAAGAAAGTTAATTAATTTTAATATGTGAATTTAATGATTTGAAGCGACTTGATATGGATTTCTAAATATGTACATGCAAGAAAGTCGGTTTTATACCTAAATGTAAAATTATGGATTTTTTTCCAAATGCACTGCCGTTATGGTCTTATGTCAACTTGAGTAAGATGAAGAAAGTTAATTAACTTAAATAAGAGAATTTAATAATTTGAAACAACTTGACATGGATTTCCAAATGCGTACATGCAAGAAAAGTCGGTTTTATACCTAATTGTAGATTTATGGAATTTTTTTCCAAATGCACTGCCGTTTTGGGCTTTATGCGACCTTCAGTAAGATGAAGAAGGTAAATTATCTTTAATATGTTAATTTAATGATTTGAAACAACTTGAAATGGATTTCTAAATGTGTGCATTCAAGAAAGTCGGTTTTATACCTAAATGTTAAATTATGGAACTTTTTCATATGCACTGCCGTTATGGTCTTATGCCAACTTCCGTAAGATGAAGAAGGTTAATTAACTTTAATATATATGTGAAGCTAATGATTTGAAGCAACTTGATATGGATTTCTAAATGTGTATATGCAAGAAAACCGGTTTTATACTTAAATGTGAAGTTGTGGAATTTTTCCAAATGCACTGCCGTTATGGTTTTATGTCAACTTTAGTAAGATGAAGAAAGTTAATTAACTTTAATATGTAAAGTTAATGATTTGAAACAACTTGATATGGATTTCAAAATGTGTACATGCAAGAAAAACGGTTTTATACCTAAATGTAAATTATGGAATTTTTCCAAATGCACTGCCGTTTTGTCTTTATGCCAACTTGAGTAAGATGAAGAAGGTCAATTAACTTTAATATGTTAAGCTAATGATTTGAGGTAACTTGATATTTTTTTCTAAATGTGTACATGCAAGAAAGTCGGTTTTATACCTAAATGAAAAATTGTGGAATTTCTTGCAAATGCACTGCCGTTTTGGCTTTATTCCAACTTTAGTAAGATGAAAAAGTTAAATAAGCTTTAATAAGTAAAGTTAATGATTTGAAACAACTTGATATGGATTTCTAAATGTGTACATGCATGAAAATCTGTTTTACACCTAAATGTAAAATTATGGAATTTTTTCCAAATGCACTGGCGTTTTGGCTTTATGCCAACTTGAGTAAGATAGTGAGGGTTAATTAGCTTTAGTATGTGAATTTAATGATTTGAAACAACTTGATATGGATTTCTAAATGTGTACATGCAAGAAAGTCGGTTTTATACCTAAATGTAAAATTATGGAATTTTTCCAAATGCACTGCCGTTATGGTCTTATGTCAACTTGAGTAAGATGGTGAGGGTTAATTAACTTTAATATGTTAAGCTAATGATTTGAAGTAACCTGATATGGATTTCTAAATATGTACATGCAAGAAAGTCGGTTTTATACCTAAATGTAAAATTATGGAATTTTTTCCAAATGCACTGCCGTTATGGTCTTATGCCAACTTTAGAAAGATAAAGAAAGTTAATTAATTTTAATATGTGAATTTAATGATTTGAAGCAACTTGATATGGATTTCTAAATGTGTATATTCAAAAAAATCACTTTTATATCTAAATGTAAAACTACGTATTTTTTTCCAAATGCACTGCCGTTATGGTCTTATGTCAACTTTAGTAAGATGAAGAAAGTTAATTAACTTTAATATGTGAATTTAATAATTTGAAGCAACTTGATATGGATTTCTAAATGTGTACATGCAAGAAAGTCGTTTTTATACCTAAATGTAAAATTATGGAATTTTTTCAAATGCACTGCCGTTATGGCTTTATGCCAACTTTAGTAAGATGAAGAAAGTTAATTAACTTTAATATGTTAAGCTAATGATTTGAGGCAAGCTGATATGGATTTCTAAATGTGTACATGCAAGAAAGTCGGTTTTATACCTAAATGTAAAATTATGGAATTTTTTCCAAATGCACTGCCGTTATGGTTTTATGCCAACTTTAGTAAGATGAAGAAAGTTAATTAACTTTAATATGTGAAGCTAATGATTTGAAACAACTTGATATGGATTTCTAAATATGTACATGCAAGAAAATCGGTTTTATACCTAAATGTAAAATTATGGAATTTTTCCAAATACACTGCCGTTATGGCTTTATGCCAACTTTAGAAAGATGAAGAAAGTTAATAACTTTAATATGTGAATTTAATGATTTGAAGCAACTTGATATGGATTTCTAAATGTGTACATTCAAGAAAATCGGTTTTATACCTAAATGTAAAATTATGGAATTTTTTCCAAATGCACTGCCGTTATCGCTCCATGTCAACTTGAGTATGAAGATGAGGGTTAATTAACTTTATTATGTTAAACTTACGATTAGAGGCAACTTGATATGGATTTCTAAATGTGTACATGCAAGAAAATCGGTTTTATACATATATGTAAAATTATGGAATTTTTTTCCAAATGCACTGCCGTCATGGCTTTATGTCAACTTGAGTAAGATGATGAGGGTAATTAACTTTAGTATGTTAAGCTAATGATTTGAAGCAACTTGATATGGATTTCTAAATGTGTACATGCAAGAAAATCGGTTTTATACCTAAATGTAAAATTATGGATTTTTTTTCCAAATGCACTGCCGTTATGGTTTTATGTCAACTTGAGTAAGATGAAGAAGGTTAATTGACTTTAATATGTTAAGCTAATGATTTGAAGCAACTTGATATGGATTTCTAAATGTGTACATGCAAGAAAATCGGTTTTATACCTAAATGTAAAATTATGGAATATTTCCAAATGCACTGCCGTCCTGGCTTTATGCCAACTTTAGAAAGATGAAGAAAGTTAATTAACTTTAATATGTGAATTTAATGATTTGAAGCAACTTGATATGGATTTCTAAATATGTACATGCAAGAAAGTCGGTTTTATACCTAAATGTAAGATTATAGAATTTTTCCAAATGCACTGCCGTTATGGTCTTATGCCAACTTCTGTAAGATGAAGAAGGTTAATAAACTTGCATATTGTGACGTTAATGATTTGAATCAACTTGATATGGATTTCTAAATGTTTACATGCAAGAAAGTCGGTTTTGTACCTAAATGTAAAATTATGGAATTTTTCCAAATGCACTGTCGTTATGGTCTTATGTCAACTTCTGTAAGATGAAGAAGGTTAATTAACTTTAATATGTGACGATAATGATTTGAATCAACTCGATATGGATTTCTAAATGTGTACATGCAAGAAAATCGATTTTATACCTAAATGTAAAATTATGAAAGTTTTCAAATGCACTGCCGTTTAGATAGATTAATTAACTTAAATATGTGAAGCTAATGATTTGAAGCCATTCGACATAGATTGCCAAATGTGTATATGCAAGAAAATCGGTTTTATACCTAAATGAAAAATTGTGGAATTTTTCCAAATGCACTGCCGTTTTGGCTTTATGCCAACTTGAGTAAGATGAAAAAGGTTAATTAACTTTAATATGTAACGTTAATGATTTGAATCAAGTTGATATGGATTTCTAAATGTGTACATGCAAGAAAGTCGGTTTTATACCTAAATGTAAAATTATGGAATTTTTTTCCAAATGCACTGCCGTTTTGGCTTTATGCCAACTTGAGTAAGATGAAGAAGGTTAATTAACTTTAATATTTGAAGCTAATGATTTGAAGCAACTTGATATGGATTTCTAAACGTGTTCATGCGAGAAAATCAGTTTTATACCTGAGTGTAAAATTGTGGAATTTTTTCCAAATGCACTGCCGTTTTGGCTTTATGCCAACTTTAATTAGATGAAGAAAGTTAATTAACTTTAATATGTGAAGCTAATGATTTGAAGCAATTTGATATGGATTTCTAAATGTGTACATGCAAGAAAATCGGTTTTATACCTAAATGTAAAATTCTGGAATTTTTCCAAATGCACTTCCGTTATGGCTTTATGCCAACTTTAGTAAGATGAAGATTGTTAATTAACTTTAATATGTGACGTTAACGATTTGAATCAACTCGATATGGATTGCTTAATGTTTAAATGCAGGAAAATGTGCCGTTTTGGTTTTATGCCAACTTCTGTAAGATGACGAAGGTTAATTAACTTGAATATGTGACATTAATGATTTGAAACAACTTGATATGGATTTCTAAATGTGTATATGCAAGAAAATCGGTTTAATACCTAAATGTAAAATTATGGAATTTTTCCAAATGCACTGCCGTTATGTCTTTATGTCAACTTTGGTAAGATGAAGAAGGTAAATTAACTTTAATATGTAAAGTTAATGATTTGAATCAACTCGATATGGATTGCTAAATGTGTACATGCAAGAAAGTCGGTTTTATACCTAAATGTAAAATTATGGGTTTTTTCCAAATGCACTGCTCTTACGGCTTTATGCCAACTTCTGTAAGATGACGAAGGTTAATTAACTTTAATATGTGAAGCTAATGATTTGAAGCCATTCGACATAGATTGCTAAATGTTTAAATGCAGGAAAATCGGTTTTATATCTAAATGTAAAATTGTGGAATTTTTCCAAATGCACTGTCGGTTTGGTTTTATGCCAACTTCTGTAAGATGAAGAAGGTAAATTAACTTTAATATGTGAAGCTAATGATTTGAAGCAACTTGATATGGATTTTTAAATGTGTACATGCAAGAAAGTCGGTTTTATACCTAAATGTAAAATTGTGGAATTTTTTCCAAATGCACTGCCGTTTTGGCTTTATGCCAACTTCTGTAAGATGACGAAGGTTAATTAACTTTAGTATGTGAAGCTAATGATTTGAAGCCACTTGATATGGATTGCTAAATGTGTATATGCAAGAAAATCGGTTTTATATCTAAATGTAAAATTGTGGAATTTTTCCAAATGCACTGTCGTTTTGGTTTTATGCCAACTTCTGTAAGATGACGAAGGTTAATTAACTTGAATATGTGAATTTAATGATTTGAATGAACTTGATATGGATTGTTAAATGTGTATATCCAAGAAAATCGGTTTTATACATAAATGTGAAATTGTGGACTTTTTCAAATAAACTGCCGTTATGGCTTTATGTCAACTTGAATAAGATGGTGAGGGTTAATTAACTTTAATATGTGAAGTTAATGATTTGAAGCAACTTCGTATGTATTTCTAAATGTGTATATGCAAGAAAATCGGTTTTATACGTAAATGTAAAATTCTGGAATTTTCCAAATGCACTGTCGGTTTGGTTTTATGTCAACTTCTGTAAGATGAAGAAGGTTAATTAACTTTAATATGTGAATATAATAATTTGCAGCAACTTGAAATGGAATTCTAAATGTGTATATGCGGGAAAATCGGTTTTATACCTAAATGTAAAATTCTGGAATTTTTCCGAATGCACTGCCGTTATGGCTTTATGCCAACTTCTGTAAGATGAAGAAGGTTAATTAACTTGAATATGTGACGTTAATGATTTGAATCAACTCGACTTAAATTGCCAAATCTGTATACTCGTATGCAAGAAAATCGGTTTTATACCTAAATGTAAAATTGTGGAAGTTTTCCAAACGCACTGCCGTTATGGCTTTATGCCAACTTCTGCAAGATGAAGAAAGTTAATTTGCTTGAATATGTGAATTTATTAAGTTGAAGCAACTTGATATGAATTTCTAAATATGTACATGCAAGAAAGTCGGTTTTATACCTAAATGTAAAATTCTGGGTTTCTTTCCAAATGCACTGCTCTTATGGCTTTATGCCAATTTCCGTTGTGGTCTTATATCAACTTGAGTGAGATGATGAGGGTTAATTAACCTTAATATGTTAAGCTAATGATTTGAAGCCATTCGACATAAATTGCCAAATGTGCATGAATAATTGTTAACCCAATTGATCGGGGAATACAAACCACTGTATTTAAATGTTTCGACATGCATTTACACTCCCGTGAGCAATTAAAAGGAAAAAAGGTGTATTTATTAAGAGTACAATCTATCTGTAATTGTTCTTTATTTTGTCCAATATTACATAAAATTATGGTTTGATTTAGTTAATATCCAATTTGTCAGTTCGCTGTAAGTCGGCACGGGCGGAAGGCTCTCGATCGGAGTCAAAGGTGTAGTGTTGACGCGGCGCATTGTATCGAATCGAAAGTATATATGCGATGATATATTATGGCGAATGAAAATGTGCGTTTATGTTGACATGCGACGAGTGTATGGCGAAAAGTTCAAAGTACAAATACGTCAGTGTATCATTTTCAATTTCGCCAATATTCCGATTCCCCTCCAGCTGATCGAGTATAATAAAAACATGCACATGCGAATAAACAGATGTGCGAAGCGGTATAACAACCGAATCAGCTGTCCAAACGATGTTATGGCAAACGGGCGAAATGAGTCGCAAAACGAAAAGTGATAAAATGGAATGTTGAATGTTTCCCGTTTTCCATCCTTTTTGAGGAGTTTATTGGTGTATAGGCATGGAGAGTTGTGTTGTTGAGTTCTCAGCTGTGATGAACTAAGCTGCCTTATTAGGGTGCGCCTGTTATTACGGGTAGAGTGGGTGGAAGTTTAACTCATTTAAACATCCTGGGCCCCTAGGCAAATATTTTGCCTAGTATTCCGTATGTATGTATATGCTATTGCATGTATTTCGGCGTACTGCTAGTAGAGTTGCCGAGGGCGCAGAATACATGCTGTGAATCCTGAAAATGCCTTTGGTAATTAACATAATATTCGTTATTTATTTACTTTTAGGTGCATATGGCTAGGACCTATATTTTGCGGGTTTATCCGGCTTATTGTTATAGTAAACATGTGTATGCGTTTTTTAGCTTTTATTCAATTCATTAGCGGTTATTTAAATTTCTTATTTCATTGGTATGGTATACCGGTTGTTTATTATTTGCCTTTTCTATGTTATCGGCTTATAAAGGATAGTAACTCCACGCCTGGCTCAGATATGGCCGGAATGGGTACTCCTTAGCCCTGGAGTTAGGACTGTGACAATAGGGGGATCTTGCGAGAGAGTGGCCGTGAATAGAGAACGGCTTCGATTCGTGGAGTAGATAATTATGTATACTTAATTGGAAGCTTTGTATAGCTGATTTACATAACCCACCCATATGAGGAGCGCTTGAATAGATGTGATAATAGCGACCTTTGCCTTTTGTAAGTGTAGGTGTGTCACTGTATCGCATTGTGAGTATGGTGATCCCTTAACTTCCTATGGAGATTTTATTTTTTTTTTTTGAAAATTTATGAAAGGTGTCGATTTTTCGACTTTTTGATACAACTATGTTATAGTACATTTAATGTTTTAGCGCGTGTGCACTATTTTGGCGATTAGTAGCCCGCCACCGCTCTAGGATTTGTTCAGATTTGGTTTTTTTTTTTTGCATTATTGGCGAAAGCCATCCTGCGGGGCCGAAAAGTTACGAACATATATGTGTTTTTTTGTATGAGGTTGTCAGAGGGAATCTGACCTTGTTTTTCCTACTTTTATATGGGGTATTAGAAAATTGTGGCTCTAGTGGTTGTCGTACGACATTCCGGCCATTATTTGATCTAGTAGTTGTGGCTTTAGAGAAGTCCTCACAATACTGATCTTCTTTAGTTTTGTTTAATATTTGGGGAAGTTTCCCTATATCTTGAAATTTCCTTAATTGTGAATTAAGGCATTTATTTGGTTTTTTCGCAACTTGAGTTGATGTGGTGGTAACTAGTTTTGTAACTAGTCCACTTTGTGTTTCGCTGTGTAGCGTTTGAGATTTGTGTGCCTTTGAGCAGCATGGTGTCTCTTGGCAATTTTTAGTATTTTGGCTTTCGGGATTTGCTTTTGTAATTAAACCCGTGGTTCTTTTTGTATATGCGCTCCTTTGAGGTGAGATGTGATATGTGCTGTTATGAAGCATTGTATGATGTATTTTATGACAATAGAAGCAATTATATTTGCTTTTGAAATTTTTAAGATTGTGTGTATGGGACAAGCAGTTTGTACAGAGTCTTTTTGATCTGACAAAGTTGTTCCTTTCATTGACATTCAATTTTTTAAACTTCTCGCAAGTTTTAAGCTTATGCCCCCTTGTGCATAGTTCGCATGACATATGTTTTTGTTGTTCAGATGTGAACGATTGCGTTTTGTGAAAGTTTTTGTTTAAATTGTTTTTGTTACTAACTTGGGGTCTATTGAAGCTTCTATTTTGGTCGTGTTTAGTGTTCTTAGTTTTGATTATTTTTTCTTCTAACCTTTCCGCAATTTCATATTGGGTGGTGAGAAAATCTTTCATTTGTTGCCACGTTGGGCATTTTTTTCGTGATGAGAGCGATTGCTCCCATAGAAGTAACGACTTTTCTGGTAATGCGGCGGTGCAAATGTTTACCAGAATTGGGTCCCAGCTGTCTGTGGGAATATTTAGTGTCGATAGAATCGACAAGCAATTTGAAACAGTGGATTCTAGTTCGATGAATTCTACACTTGTTTTTCTTAATTTTTGGCAAGTTTAAAAGTGTCGTTACTTGCTTATCGACCAGTATTCTGTCGTTTTCATATCTAGCTTTTAGAGCTTCCCAAGCCATATAACAACCGAATCAGCTGTCCAGACGATGTTATTGCAAACGCGCGGGATGAGTCGCAAAACGAAAAGTGATAAAATGGAATGTTGAATGTTTCCGTTTTCCATCCTTTTGAGGAGTTTATTGGTGTATAGGCATGGAGAGTTGTGTTGTTATGTTCTCAGCTGTGATGAAGAAGCTGCCTTATTAGGGGTGCGCCTGTTATAACGGGTAGAGTGGGTGAAGGTTAATTAACATTAATATGTGAACTTAATTATTTGAATCAACTCAATATGGATTGCTAAATGTGTACATGCAAGAAAATTGGTTTTATACCTAAATGTAAAATTGTGGATTTTTTTCCAACTGCACTGTCTATATATATATGTGCAAGAAAATCGGTTTTATATCTAAATGTAAAATTGTCGACTTTTTCCAAATGCACTGCCGCTATGTCAACTTGAGTAAGATGGTAAGGGTTAATTAACTTTAGTATGTGAAGCTTATGATTTGAAGCCATTTGACGTAGATTGCCAAATATGTAAATGCAAGAAAATCGGTTTTATACCTAAATGTAAAATTGTGGAATTTTTCCAAATGCACTGTCGTTTTGGTTTTATGCCAACTTCTGTAAGATGAAGAAGGTTAATTAACATTAATATGTGAACTTAATTATTTGAATCAACTCAATATGGATTGCTTAATGTGTACATGCAAGAAAGTCGGTTTTATACCTAAATGTAAAATTATGGATTTTTTTCCAACTGCACTGTCTATATATGTATATATGTGCAAGAAAATCGGTTTTATATCTAAATGTAAAATTGTCGACTTTTTCCAAATGCACTGCCGTTATGTCAACTTGAGTAAGATGGTAAGGGTTAATTAACTTTAGTATGTGAAGCTTATGATTTGAAGCCATTTGACGTAGATTGCCAAATATGTAAATGCAAGAAAATCGGTTTTATACCTAAATGTAAAATTGTGGAATTTTTCCAAATGCACTGTCGTTTTGGTTTTATGCCAACTTCTGCAAGATGAAGAAGGTTAATTTACTTGAATATGTGAATTTATTAAGTTGAAGCAACTTGATATGGATTTTTTTAATATGTACATGCAAGAAAGTCGGTTTTATACCTAAATGTAAAATTATGGAATTTTTTCCAAATGCACTGTCGTTATGGTCTTATGGTAACTTTGGTAAGATGAAGAAGGTTAATTAACTTTAATATGTGAATTTAATAATTTGAAGCAACTTGATATGGATTTCTAAATGTGTACATGCAAGAAAATCGGTTTTATACCTAAATGTAAAATTGTGGATTTTTTTCCAACTGCACTGTCTATATATATATGTGTAAGAAAATCGGTTTTATATCTAAATGTAAAATGTACTTTTTCCAAATGCACTGCCGCTAATATATAAGGGTTAATTTAACTTTAGTATGTGAATTTGTACTATGATTTGAAGCCAATGATAGATTTGCCAAATTTGTAAATGCAAGAAAATCGGTTTCATACCTAAATGTAGAATTGTGGAATTTTTCCAAATGCACTGTCGTTTTGGTTTTATGCCAACTTCTGCAAGATGAAGAAGGTTAATTTATTTGAATATGTGAATTTATTAATTTGAAGCAATTTGATATGGATTTCTAAATGTGTACATGCAAGAAAGTCGGTTTTATACCTAAATGTAAAATTATGGAATTTTTTCCAAATGCACTGTCGTTATGGTCTTATGGTAACTTTGGCAAGATGAAGAAGGTTAATTAACTTGATTATGTGAATTTATTAAGTTGTGCGAAGCGGTATAACAACCGAATCAGCTGTCCAGACGATGTTATTGCAAACGCGCGGGATGAGTCGCAAAACGAAAAGTGATAAAATGGAATGTTGAATGTTTCCCGTTTTCCATCCTTTTTGAGGAGTTTATTGGTGTATAGGCATGGAGAGTTGTGTTGTTGGGTTCTCAGCTGTGATGAACTAAGCTGCCTTACTAGGGTGCGCCTGTTATTACGGGTAGAGTGGGTGGAAGTTTAACTCATTTAAACAGTGCATATGCAAGAAAATCGGTTTTATACCTAAATGTAAAATTGTGGAATTTTTCCAAATGCACTGCCGTTATTTCTTTATGCCAACTTTAGTGGGATGAAGAAAGTTAATTAACTTGCATATGTGAATTTAAAAATTTGAAGCAACTTGATATGGATTTCTAAATGTATACATGAAAGAAAATCGGTTTTATACCTAAATGTAAAATTCTGGAATTTTCCAAATGCACTGCCGATTTGGCTTTATGCCAACTTCTGTAAGATGAAGAAGGTTAATTAACATTAATATGTGAACTTAATTATTTGAATCAACTCAATATGGATTGCTAAATGTGTACTTGCAAGAAAATTGGTTTTATACCTATATGTAAAATTGTGGATTTTTTTCCAACTGCACTGTCTATATACAGTGTCGGACAAAACTCATTGGACTAACTCGAGTCTCACACATGTTCCGTGATAACTTTTTACATAGATGCATTAGAAGAATAATTTTTTTTGCAAAAGATAGATCGCATATTCTATATTAAGAAACAATGCAATAATATTTTTTTACTTTTATGTACGATTTATAAATTATAACGGAAAGGAAAAAAGTAAAAAAATCGTGCGACATAACTCATTGGACTAACACTTTGGATATCGAAATAACCACTTCCATTGAATTAATTTAGTTATTTGTGGCGGGCAACAACTTTTTGCAGGTACTTACAATAATTATAATTATTATAAATCAATTAATCACACTTATTCAAGTTGTTTATTTTAATGATAACGAGTGTGTTGTGAAATATTTAGAGTTGTCCTGAATAATGCTACTAAAAAATTATTTTTGATAAAAATATAGACAAAACACATTCAACTGAACTTAAATTATTAATTGTAAGCAAATTCACAAAAAATGTGTGGAAAAGAAGCTTTAAAAAATTATTCTCTGGGGAAAACAATTTTTTGCTATTTTACGCAAGAAAGCTCAGGAACGTTAAATATGTGAATTTAATATTGGAACGTCCCAGAGTCAATTCGGATTATAAGTATGACTTGCAAGAATAGTGCTCGAGTTTTTATCCCCAGATATCAACAAACAATGTTGTAGATAGCTAACAACTAAGAGAATATCGACAATAAACGGCGCGCCGTTGATGTTGGTCTTTTTAGCTTCCGTGCAGTAAAAAAATCTTATATTTCCAAAAAAATCGGTTATTGCCTTCAGGAATTTATATGCATATAAATTGGTCTGAAGAGGTGGAAGCCGATATTTTTTCAGATGAGAAATTTGGCTTTACAGAACTTAGATGGAATGACGGAAGGCTTATAAAGACCAACATGAAGCGTTTGAATTGTCGATACTCTCGCAGTTGGTAGCTAGTAAAGCATGGTGCATATGTAAGATAATAGTGTGGGAATTTTATATACCTGGCAGGTGCAAGACAGAATAGAATGAACATGGATGGTTCCAATATAAAAATATTGTCAACCCAAATGTTTCCTTACGCTATCCAAAAATGCTGCCTGATTGGCAGTTTCAAATGCAATGACCCCAGGCACATCCTCAAAGTTGTGAAGGATTGATTTTGGAATATGTTTATGTTAATAAGATGGTCCGACCAGTTTCGTGACATGAATCCGATTAAAAACTTATCTAAATTTCAACAGGCAAATTAAAGAGGAACTAAAGGTCCACGGTTATAAAAACAAGCAACTACTTGATGTATTAAAGCGAGCCGAGAATGGAATATGGTTGATTCACATATTAGTAATTAAATTTCATTTAATAAAAGTTGTGTTGCCAAATCAAAAAAAATAAATGGCACTCAGTCGGTTTTATATTAATTTAAAACTAATTTATTTTCCATATTTAGCTAATCAGTAAAATGAGTTATGTCGCACGAATTTTTTACTTTTTTTGAATTCTGTTATAATTTATAAATCGTACATAAAAGTAAAAAATATTATTGCATTGTTTCTTAATATAGAATTATTCTTCTAATGCATCTATGTAAAAAGTTATGACGGAACATGTGTGAGACTCGAGTTAGTCCAATGAGTTTTGTCCGACACTGTATATATGTGCAAGAAAATCGGTTTTATATCTAAATGTAAAATTGTCGACTTTTTCCAAATGCACTGCTGTTATGTCAACTTGAGTAAGATGGTAAGGGTTAATTAACTTTAGTATGTGAAGCTTATGATTTGAAGCCATTCGACGTAGATTGCCAAATTTGTAAATGCAAGAAAATCGGTTTTATACCTAAATGTAAAATTGTGGAATTTTTCCAAATGCACTGTCGTTTTGGTTTTATGCCAACTTCTGTAAGATGAAGAAGGTTAATTAACATTAATATGTGAACTTAATTATTTGAATCAACTCAATATGGATTGCTAAATGTGTACATGCAAGAAAATTGGTTTTATACCTAAATGTAAAATTGTGGATTTTTTTCCAACTGCACTGTCTATATATATATGTGCAAGAAAATCGGTTTTATACCTAAATGTAAAATTATTGAATTTTTCCAAATGCACTGTCGTTTTGGTTTTATGCCAACTGCAAGATGTAGAAAGTTAATTTACTTGAAATGTGAATTTTTTATGTTTAAG
>NW_026090326.1:0-10398 GCF_024586455.1 Bactrocera neohumeralis
TTCAAGAAGATGAAGAAGGTTAATTAACTTAAATATGTTAAATTAATGATTTAAAGCAACTCAATATCGACTGCTAAATGTGTATATAAAGAAAATCGACTTTATACCTGAATATAAGATTTTCGAATTCTTCCAAATGCATTGCCGTTATGGCTTTATGTCAACTTCAGTAAGATGAAGAAGGTAAATTAACTTAAAGATGTTAAATTAATGATTTAAAGCAACTCAATATCGACTGCTTAATGTGTATATACAAGAAAATGGACTTTATACCTGAATATAAGATTGTCGAATTCTTTACAAATGTCAACTTTCCAACTGCACTGGCGTTATGGCTTTATGTCAACTTCAAGAAGATGAAGAAGGTTAATTAACTTAAATATGTTAAATTAATGATTTAAAGCAACTCAGTATCGACTGCTAAATGTGTATATACAAGAAAATCGACTTTATACCTGAATATAAGATTGTCGAATTCTTCCAAATGCACTGCCGTTATGGCTTTATGTCAACTTCAGTAAGATGAAGAAGGTTAATTAACTTAAATATGTTAAATTAATGATTTAAAGCAACTCAATATCGACTGCTAAATGTGTATATACAAGAAAATCGACTTTATACCTGAATATAAGATTGTCGAATTCTTCCAAATGCACTGCCGTTATGGCTTTATGTCAACTTCAGTAAGATGAAGAAGGTAAATTAACTTAAAGATGTTAAATTAATGATTTAAAGCAACTCAATATCGACTGCTTAATGTGTATATACAAGAAAATCGACTTTATACCTGAATATAAGATTGTCGAATTCTTCCAACTGCACTGGCGTTATGGCTTTATGTCAACTTCAAGAAGATGAAGAAGGTTAATTAACTTAAATATGTTAAATTAATGATTTAAAGCAACTCAATATCGACTGCTTAATGTGTATATACAAGAAAATCGACTTTATACCTGAATATAAGATTGTCGAATTCTTCCAAATGCACTGCCGTTATGGCTTTATGTCAACTTCAAGAAGATGAAGAAGGTTAATTAACTTAAATATGTTAAATTAATGATTTAAAGCAACTCAATATCGACTGCTAAATGTGTATATACAAGAAAATCGACTTTATACCTGAATATAAGATTGTCGAATTCTTCCAAATGCACTGCCGTTATGGCTTTATGTCAACTTCAAGAAGATGAAGAAGGTTAATTAACTTAAAGATGTTAAATTAATGATTTAAAGCAACTCAATATCGACTGCTAAATGTGTATATACAAGAAAATCGACTTTATACCTGAATATAAGATTGTCGAATTCTTCCAAATGCACTGCCGTTATGGCTTTATGTCAACTTCAAGTAAGATGAAGAAGGTTAATTAACTTAAATATGTTAAATTAATGATTTAAAGCAACTCAATATCGACTGCTAAATGTGTATATACAAGAAAATCGACTTTATACCTGAATATAAGATTGTCGAATTCTTCCAAATGCACTGCCGTTATGGCTTTATGTCAACTTCAGTAAGATGAAGAAGGTAAATTAACTTAAATATGTTAAATTAATGATTTAAAGCAACTCAATATCGACTGCTAAATGTGTATATACAAGAAAATCGACTTTATACCTGAATATAAGATTGTCGAATTCTTCCAAATGCACTGCCGTTATGGCTTTATGTCAACTTCAGTAAGATGAAGAAGGTAAATTAACTTAAAGATGTTAAATTAATGATTTAAAGCAACTCAATATCGACTGCTAAATGTGTATATACAAGAAAATCGACTTTATACCTGAATATAAGATTGTCGAATTCTTCCAACTGCACTGGCGTTATGGCTTTATGTCAACTTCAAGAAGATGAAGAAGGTTAATTAACTTAAATATGTTAAATTAATGATTTAAAGCAACTCAGTATCGACTGCTAAATGTGTATATACAAGAAAATCGACTTTATACCTGAATATAAGATTGTCGAATTCTTCCAAATGCACTGCCGTTATGGCTTTATGTCAACTTCAGTAAGATGAAGAAGGTTAATTAACTTAAAGATGTTAAATTAATGATTTAAAGCAACTCAATATCGACTGCTAAATGTGTATATACAAGAAAATCGACTTTATACCTGAATATAAGATTGTCGAATTCTTCCAAATGCACTGCCGTTATGGCTTTATGTCAACTTCAAGAAGATGAAGAAGGTTAATTAACTTAAATATGTTAAATTAATGATTTAAAGCAACTCAATATCGACTGCTAAATGTGTATATACAAGAAAATCGACTTTATACCTGAATATAAGATTGTCGAATTCTTCCAACTGCACTGGCGTTATGGCTTTATGTCAACTTCAAGAAGATGAAGAAGGTTAATTAACTTAAATATGTTAAATTAATGATTTAAAGCAACTCAATATCGACTGCTAAATGTGTATATACAAGAAAATCGACTTTATACCTGAATATAAGATTGTCGAATTCTTCCAAATGCACTGCCGTTATGGCTTTATGTCAACTTCAGTAAGATGAAGAAGGTAAATTAACTTAAAGATGTTAAATTAATGATTTAAAGCAACTCAATATCGACTGCTTAATGTGTATATACAAGAAAATCGACTTTATACCTGAATATAAGATTGTCGAATTCTTCCAACTGCACTGGCGTTATGGCTTTATGTCAACTTCAAGAAGATGAAGAAGGTTAATTAACTTAAATATGTTAAATTAATGATTTAAAGCAACTCAGTATCGACTGCTAAATGTGTATATACAAGAAAATCGACTTTATACCTGAATATAAGATTGTCGAATTCTTCCAAATGCACTGCCGTTATGGCTTTATGTCAACTTCAAGTAAGATGAAGAAGGTTAATTAACTTAAATATGTTAAATTAATGATTTAAAGCAACTCAATATCGACTGCTTAATGTGTATATACAAGAAAATCGACTTTATACCTGAATATAAGATTGTCGAATTCTTCCAAATGCACTGCCGTTATGGCTTTATGTCAACTTCAGTAAGATGAAGAAGGTAAATTAACTTAAAGATGTTAAATTAATGATTTAAAGCAACTCAATATCGACTGCTTAATGTGTATATACAAGAAAATCGACTTTATACCTGAATATAAGATTGTCGAATTCTTCCAACTGCACTGGCGTTATGGCTTTATGTCAACTTCAAGAAGATGAAGAAGGTTAATTAACTTAAATATGTTAAATTAATGATTTAAAGCAACTCAATATCGACTGCTAAATGTGTATATACAAGAAAATCGACTTTATACCTGAATATAAGATTGTCGAATTCTTCCAAATGCACTGCCGTTATGGCTTTATGTCAACTTCAGTAAGATGAAGAAGGTAAATTAACTTAAAGATGTTAAATTAATGATTTAAAGCAACTCAATATCGACTGCTAAATGTGTATATACAAGAAAATCGACTTTATACCTGAATATAAGATTGTCGAATTCTTCCAAATGCACTGCCGTTATGGCTTTATGTCAACTTCAGTAAGATGAAGAAGGTAAATTAACTTAAAGATGTTAAATTAATGATTTAAAGCAACTCAATATCGACTGCTAAATGTGTATATACAAGAAAATCGACTTTATACCTGAATATAAGATTGTCGAATTCTTCCAACTGCACTGGCGTTATGGCTTTATGTCAACTTCAAGAAGATGAAGAAGGTAAATTAACTTAAAGATGTTAAATTAATGATTTAAAGCAACTCAATATCGACTGCTAAATTTGTATATACAAGAAAATCGACTTTATACCTGAATATAAGATTATCGAATTCTTCCAAATGCACTGCCGTTATGGCTTTATGTCAACTTCAGTAAGATGAAGAAGGTAAATTAACTTAAATATGTTAAATTAATGATTTAAAGCAACTCAATATCGACTGCTAAATGTGTATATACAAGAAAATCGACTTTATACCTGAATATAAGATTGTCGAGTTCTTCCAAATGCACTGCCGTTATGGCTTTATGTCAACTTCAGTAAGATGAAGAAGGTTAATTAACTTATATATGTTAAATTAATGATTTAAAGCAACTCAGTATCGACAGCTAAATGTGTATATAAAAGAAAATGGACTTTATACCTGAATATAAGATTGTCGAATTGTTCCAAATGCACTGGCGTTATCGCTTTATGTCAACTTCAGTAAGATGAGAAAGGTAAATTCACTTAAAGATGTTAAATTAATGATTTAAAGCAACTAAATATCGACTGCTAAATGTGTATATACAAGAAAATCGACTTTTACCTGAATATGAGATTATCGAATTCTTCCAAATGCACTGCCGTTATGGCCTTATGTCAACTTCAATAAGATGAAGAAGGTAAATTAACTTAAAGTTGTTAAATTAATGATTTAAAGCAACTCAATATCGACTACTAAATGTGTATATACAAGAAAATCGACTTTATACCTGAATATAAGATTGTCGAATCCTCCCAAATGCTCTGCCGTTATGGCTTTATGTCAACTTCAGTAAGATGAAGAAGGTAAATTCACTTAAAGATGTTAAATTAATGATTTAAAGCAACTCAATATCGACTGCTTAATGTGTATATACAAGAAAATGGACTTTATACCTGAATATAAAATTGTCGAATTCTTCCAAATGCACTGCCGTTATGGCCTTATGTCCACATCAATAAGATGAAGAAGGTAAATTAACTTAAAGATGTTAAATTAATGATTTAAAGCAACTCAATATCGACTGCTAAATGTGTATATACAAGAAAATCGACTTTTTACCTGAATATGAGATTATCGAATTCTTCCAAATGCACTGCCGTTATGGCTTTATGTCAACTTCAGTAAGATGAAGAAGGTAAATTAACTTAAATATGTTAAATTAATGATTTAAAGCAACTCAATATCGACTGCTTAATGTATATATACAAGAAAATGGACTTTATCCCTGAATATAAGATTGTCGAATTCTTCAAAATGCACTGCCGTTATGGCTTTAGTCAACTTCAGTAAGATGAAGAAGGTAAATTAACTTAAAGATGTTAAATTAATGATTTAAAGCAACTCAATATCGACTGCTTAATGTGTATATACAAGAAAATGGACTTTATACCTGAATATAAGATTGTCGAATTCTTCCAAATGCACTGCCGTTATGGCTTTATGTCAACTTCAATAAGATGAAGAAGGTAAATTAACTTAAAGATGTTAAATTAATGATTTAAAGCAACTCAATATCGACTGCTTAATGTGTATATACAAGAAAATCGACTTTATACTGAATATAAGATTGTCGAATTCTTCCAAATGCACTGCCGTTATGGCTTTATGTCAACTTCAGTAAGATGAAGAAGGTAAATTAACTTAAATATGTTAAATTAATGATTTAAAGCAACTCAATATCGACTGCTAAATGTGTATATACAAGAAAATCGACTTTATACCTGAATATAAGATTGTCGAATTCTTCCAAATGCACTGCCGTTATGGCTTTATGTCAACTTCAAGTAAGATGAAGAAGGTTAATTAACTTAAATATGTTAAATTAATGATTTAAAGCAACTCAATATCGACTGCTAAATGTGTATATACAAGAAAATCGACTTTATACCTGAATATAAGATTGTCGAATTCTTCCAACTGCACTGGCGTTATGGCTTTATGTCAACTTCAAGAAGATGAAGAAGGTTAATTAACTTAAATATGTTAAATTAATGATTTAAAGCAACTCAGTATCGACTGCTAAATGTGTATATAAAAGAAAATGGACTTTATACCTGAATATAAGATTGTCGAATTCTTCCAACTGCACTGCCGTTATGGCTTTATGTCAACTTCAAGAAGATGAAGAAGGTTAATTAACTTAAAGATGTTAAATTAATGATTTAAAGCAACTCAATATCGACTGCTTAATGTGTATATACAAGAAAATGGACTTTATACCTGAATATAAGATTGTCGAATTCTTCCAAATGCACTGCCGTTATGGCTTTATGTCAACTTCAAGAAGATGAAGAAGGTTAATTAACTTAAATATGTTAAATTAATGAAAGGAAGCAAGTCAATATCGACTGCTTATTGTGCATGTACAAGAAAAATGACTTTATACCTGAATATAAGATTGTCGAATTCTTCCAACTGCACTGGCGTTGTGGCTTTATGTCAACTTCAAGAAGATGAAGAAGGTTAATTAACTTAAGTATGTTAAACTAATGATTTAAAGCAATTCAATATCGACTGCTAAATGTGTATATACAAGAAAATCGACTTTATACTTGAATATAAGATTGTCGAATTCTTCCAAATGCACTGCCGTTATGGCTTTATGTCAACTTCAGTAAGATGAAGAAGGTTAATTAACTTAAAGATGTTAAATTAATGATTTAAAGCAACTCAATATCGACTGCTAAATGTGTATATACAAGAAAAACGACTTTATACCTGAATATAAGATTGTCGAATTCTTCCAACTGCACTGGCGTTATGGCTTTATGTCAACTTCAAGAAGATGAAGAAGGTTAATTAACTTAAATATGTTAAATTAATGATTTAAAGCAACTCAGTATCGACTGCTAAATGTGTTTATACAAGAAAATCGACTTTATACCTGAATATAAGATTGTCGAATTCTTCCAACTGCACTGGCGTTATGGCTTTATGTCAACTTCAAGAAGATGAAGAAGGTTAATTAACTTAAATATGTTAAATTAATGATTCAAAGCAACTCAATATCGACTGCTTAATGTGTATATACAAGAAAATGGATTTTATACCTGAATATAAGATTGTCGAATTCTTCCAAATGCACTGCCGTTATGGCTTTATGTCAACTTCAGTAAGATGAAGAAGGTTAATTAACTTAAATATGTTAAATTAATGATTTAAAGCAACTCAATATCGACTGCTTAATGTGTATATACAAGAAAATCGACTTTATACCTGAATATAAGATTGTCGAATTCTTCCAAATGCACTGCCGTTATGGCTTTATGTCAACTTCAGTAAGATGAAGAAGGTAAATTAACTTAAATATGTTAAATTAATGATTTAAAGCAACTCAATATCGACTGCTAAATGTGTATATACAAGAAAATCGACTTTATACCTGAATATAAGATTGTCGAATTCTTCCAAATGCACTGGCGTTATGGCTTTATGTCAACTTCAAGAAGATGAAGAAGGTAAATTAACTTAAAGATGTTAAATTAATGATTTAAAGCAACTCAATATCGACTGCTTAATGTGTATATACAAGAAAATCGACTTTATACCTGAATATAAGATTGTCGAATTCTTCCAAATGCACTGCCGTTATGGCTTTATGTCAACTTCAAGTAAGATGAAGAAGGTAAATTAACTTAAAGATGTTAAATTAATGATTTAAAGCAACTCAATATCGACTGCTAAATGTGTATATACAAGAAAATCGACTTTATACCTGAATATAAGATTGTCGAATTCTTCCAACTGCACTGGCGTTATGGCTTTATGTCAACTTCAAGAAGATGAAGAAGGTAAATTAACTTAAATATGTTAAATTAATGATTTAAAGCAACTCAGTATCGACTGCTAAATGTGTATATACAAGAAAATCGACTTTATACCTGAATATAAGATTGTCGAATTCTTCCAAATGCACTGCCGTTATGGCTTTATGTCAACTTCAGTAAGATGAAGAAGGTAAATTAACTTAAAGATGTTAAATTAATGATTTAAAGCAACTCAATATCGACTGCTTAATGTGTATATACAAGAAAATCGACTTTATACCTGAATATAAGATTGTCGAATTCTTCCAACTGCACTGGCGTTATGGCTTTATGTCAACTTCAAGAAGATGAAGAAGGTTAATTAACTTAAATATGTTAAATTAATGATTTAAAGCAACTCAATATCGACTGCTAAATGTGTATATACAAGAAAATCGACTTTATACCTGAATATAAGATTGTCGAATTCTTCCAAATGCACTGCCGTTATGGCTTTATGTCAACTTCAGTAAGATGAAGAAGGTAAATTAACTTAAAGATGTTAAATTAATGATTTAAAGCAACTCAATATCGACTGCTAAATGTGTATATACAAGAAAATCGACTTTATACCTGAATATAAGATTGTCGAATTCTTCCAAATGCACTGCCGTTATGGCTTTATGTCAACTTCAGTAAGATGAAGAAGGTAAATTAACTTAAATATGTTAAATTAATGATTTAAAGCAACTCAATATCGACTGCTTAATGTGTATATAAAGAAAATGGACTTTATACCTGAATATAAGATTGTCGAATTCTTCCAAATGCACTGCCGTTATGGCTTTATGTCAACTTCAATAAGATGAAGAAGGTAAATTAACTTAAAGATGTTAAATTAATGATTTAAAGCAACTCAATATCGACTGCTAAATGTGTATATACAAGAAAATCGACTTTATACCTGAATATAAGATTGTCGAATTCTTCCAAATGCACTGCCGTTATGGCTTTATGTCAACTTCAGTAAGATGAAGAAGGTAAATTAACTTAAAGATGTTAAATTAATGATTTAAAGCAACTCAATATCGACTGCTAAATGTGTATATACAAGAAAATGGACTTTATACCTGAATATAAGATTGTCGAATTCTTCCAAATGCACTGCCGTTATGGCCTTATGTCAACTTCAATAAGATGAAGAAGGTAAATTAACTTAAAGATGTTAAATTAATGATTTAAAGCAACTCAATATCGACTGCTAAATGTGTATATACAAGAAAATCGACTTTATACCTGAATATAAGATTGTCGAATTCTTCCAAATGCACTGCCGTTATGGCTTTATGTCAACTTCAGTAAGATGAAGAAGGTAAATTAACTTAAAGATGTTAAATTAATGATTTAAAGCAACTCAATATCGACTGCTAAATGTGTATATACAAGAAAATCGACTTTATACCTGAATATAAGATTGTCGAATTCTTCCAAATGCACTGCCGTTATGGCTTTATGTCAACTTCAGTAAGATGAAGAAGGTAAATTAACTTAAAGATGTTAAATTAATGATTTAAAGCAACTCAATATCGACTGCTAAATGTGTATATACAAGAAAATCGACTTTTACCTGAATAGGTAAATTAACTTAAAGATTATCGAATTCTTCCAAATGCACTGCCGTTATGGCTTTATGTCAACTTCAGTAAGATGAAGAAGGTAAATTAACTTAAATATGTTAAATTAATGATTTAAAGCAACTCAATATCGACTGCTTAATGTGTATATACAAGAAAATCGACTTTATACTTGAATATAAGATTGTCGAATTCTTCCAAATACACTGCCGTTATGGATTTATGTCAACTTCAGTAAGATGAAGAAGGTAAATTAACTTAAATTATGTTAAATTAATGATTTAAAGCAACTCAATATCGACTGCTTAATGTGTATATACAAGAAAATCGACTTTATACCTGAATATAAGATTGTCGAATTCTTCCAACTGCACTGGCGTTATGGCTTTATGTCAACTTCAAGAAGATGAAGAAGGTAAATTAACTTAAAGATGTTAAATTAATGATTTAAAGCAACTCAATATCGACTGCTAAATGTGTATATACAAGAAAATCGACTTTATACTTGAATATAAAATTGTCGAATTCTTCCAAATACACTGCCGTTATGGCTTTATGTCAACTTCAGTAAGATGAAGAAGGTAAATTAACTTAAATATGTTAAATTAATGATATAAAGCAACTCAATATCGACTGCTTAATGTATATACAAGAAAATCGAATTTATACCTGAATATAAGATTGTCGAATTCTTCCAAATGCACTGCCGTTATGGCTTTATGTCAACTTCAGTAAGATGAAGAGGTGAATTAACTTAAAGATGTTAAATTAATGATTTAAAGCAACTCAACATCGACTGCTTAATGTGTATATACAAGAAAAAGGACTTTATCCCTGAATATAAGATTGTCGAATTCTTCAAAATGCACTGCCGTTATGGCTTTACGTCAACTTCAGTAAGATGAAGAAGGTAAATTAACTTAAAGATGTTAAATTAATGATTTAAAGCAACTCAGTATCGACTGCTTAATGTGTATATACAAGAAAATGGGCTTTATACCTGAATATAAGATTGTCGAATTTTTCCAAATGCGCTGCCGTTATGGCCTTATGTCAACATCAATAAGATGAAGAAGGTAAATTAACTTAAAGATGTTAAATTAATGATTTAAAGCCACTCAGCATCGACTGCTTAATGTGTATATACAAGAAAATGGACTTTATCGCTGAATATAAGAATTCTTCAAAATGCACTGCCGTTATGGCTTTATGTCAACTTCAGTAAGATGAAGAAGGTAAATTAACTTAAAGATGTTAAATTAATGATTTAAAGCAACTCAATATCGACTGCTTAATGTGTTTATA